>NC_139579.1:24359736-24514736 GCF_946808225.1 Silurus aristotelis
GAGAGGGGGGCCATAACATATGCAGACAGAATGAAAATAGGATAAATGAATCTGCCTCCAAACCAGAAGATTCATTTGACTGAAAGCAGACCTACATTTACCTCTGCATGTACTTTTAGAATAACATGTTTTCATTCTCATAAGCCATATTAGATTTTGCAATATTATTGGGGAAAACAAAATTGAAACCAAACATGAACATAGAGACTTTCTTTGATGGCAGCAGAGCAGCCGGCACGCATTAATAGCCATCACATTGGTTTCTCTCTGTGTCTTGTTGTGATCATTAGCTCGTTAATCCAATTTCCCTTTCTGGTGATTGAAGGCTGCTCGCTGCTCTTACTTTATAACACAGATAAATCTGCAGCCTGTCGTCCGAGAAAATGTAATCTGTCACGCGTCAGCCCCGCACTCACTCACCTGATGGTGGCTAATGATGTCGAAGGGCAGTGGCGCTGCTCGTCTCTCCGCAGCCTTTGTTTGCCTTTACCAACACCTGATGCTGAATTCATTAATCGCTTACAATTAGCTTCCAGCATCGCCCCGTGCCAGTTGAGCTCCTTAAAGAGAATTATGGGCCATTAAGAAGCAGGGAGGGACTCTATTAGGGCTGACCTTTTCCTTTACATTACTGATATTTGAAATTTCATTCTGAATTCAATGAAAACTTCATTTTTATTCTTATAGCACAGGCCTTTTTAGTTGCCACATTAAAATGGGCTGTTCTTCTGCCTGGAGGTCATTAATTATGATCTTTATAAATTAAATTAGGAAGATGTCAGTGCTTTTTTTTCCCTCACATGTTAGTGAGTGGGCAGATAGTTCCAGTTACATGCAGGGGCCATACTGGGATAAGACAGACTCCAACAAATATCAGATTTAATATAGTCTAATCATTTGGAAATACTGATTATACTGGTACACTTTATTTTAAACTACATGTAGAAAGATGACACTCACATTATTTAAAGATAATTTATAGAACTTGAACAATTTGAAGGCTGAGTTTGAGAATCCGTGATCATTTCTGGTGGAAACCTTTATTGCAGAAGACATTAGACATTTGATCCTCCCACTCACAGATGCTTTCACTTAGTAACTATCACTCTCTCTCTCGTTTGCACAGACTAACACACATACACACACATGCTCTTTCTCCCGAAGCCTGACTCGCATGCATTTATTTATTCGTTATATTTCCTAATACAGTTTGACGAATGAGTGACAGGTTGACACCTCATTCGGCGAGATTAATAGAACGACACAATATTTACGTCGCCGAGACAGCCAATTATCCCACCATCTATCACCAAGATTATCTTTCTGATTGAAAACTACTCGTCCATGTAATCGGAATTATTTGGAATTAGGAGGGAATTTATGGCTTCTTGTGTCGCTTTTTCTGGCCGGTGTTAAATTAGAAATATTAGATACATAAAAGAAAGTGCAGGAATGGAAGTGTATAACCCACACAAATAAATGTCATTTGCTTTATTTCATTTTGTACTGGTAAAGATACAGTATTTGCTGTTGTGTGACAGTTTATACACATTAGAGTGTGAGTAATGAGAGTTTAAATTGAGGGCACAGGAAAAAAGCACAACAGATGACTTTAAGCAATAGACGAAAAGGATCAATGCAAGGTTTCACTACAATGATAAATACCTATATACAGTATAGTGTTTATATTTACACTGACTTACAATTACTTTGTTTATACAACTGAGCAGGTGAGGGTTAAAGGTCTTGCTCAAGGGCCCAGCAGTTGCAGTTTGGTGGTGGTGGTATCTGACATCATGACCTTTTGTTTCAAAGTTTATTGTCTTAACTATTGAGCTACCATACCATTTGTTAAACCTCCCACTGCAAAAATTATTAAAGTATACACTTAGCACATGATTGGACATTTAACAGCCACTTTATTGGGGATAGCAGAAATAAAACAAGGCTTAAATGGGCACATTAAGAGATGCATGTGTTCAGGGAAGATATTTAGGTTGTGGAATTCAAACAATCTATAAATCATTCTTCACAGCATTTCACCACCAGCACCAACCTGAACTATTGAAATAAGGCAGGTAGTATCTATAGATTCATGCTGTTGTTTTAAAGAGTGGTTATTTTAGTTCCCATAGCCTCCTAGTCAGCTCAAACCAGGCAAGGCATTCAGTCAACTCTTACTTCTCTTGATAAAAAATGCATTTTTGTCAACAGAACTGCTGCTCACTGGATGTTTCTGCACACGTTTTGCACAATTCTTTATTAACTTTATTATAGAGGCATTTTTATATAAAACCCCCAGATCAGCAGTTTCTTAGATATTCAAACCAACTCATCTGGCACCATCAACCAAGTTATACTAAAAGTCTATATGGTCAGACTACCTTGCCCAAGTCTATGAATAAATTATCCAGGTACATATTGTGCTACTAAGTTTTTCATTTCGGATATTTTGATGATCTTTCAAAAGTTTTTGGAGACTGAAAAATCAGGATGTTATGTGCTACCGGTTGGGAGACTCTATAAGGGCAATTTATTGAATTATCTTGCATGACTGATCAATAAGAGCAACAACAAAAACAGAAAACAACTGATGGTATAGTTGACTGCAAATAGAGGTGCTGTATTCCACTATTAGGTGAATTGCTTTTTCTTAGCTTGTCTTTTTATAATGAAATTTGAATCATGACGTTTGATCCTCTTATCTACTCTGGCTCTGAAAAGCTTTTGGGGGCGAGCAAACCTCGCTTTTAAAAATAGTGAAAATTGTCACATCTAAGCATGTTGGTGTCGTTCAATATCACTGGCAGAGATGCATTCAGACTTGTAAAAAGGATTAGTCTGTCCTGATATAGAGCTTTCACAACTGGCTTGTTTATTTTTATCCTCTTATTAGTAGAGTTGTATCCTTAAAGGGTGCCAAAATTATCCAGCAAATTGCTGACAGTGAAAAATGAAAGGTCTCTAACAGTTATTATAAGCAATCTGTCTGCGCTGTGCTACAATGTGACTGCTGTGCTTGCGATACCAGCGGGGGTGACCTGAGAGTGAGAGAGAGAGAGAGAGAGAGAGAGAGAGAGAGAGAGAGAGAGAGAGAGAGAGAGAGAGAGAGAGAGAGAGAGACAGAGAGAGACAGAGACAGAGACAGAGACATATTCACACCCTCTATACAGTGGAGTTATAGTTGAATAGTATGTTTCTTTCATTCTTATATAACCCAATATTAAAAAAAAAACGTTGAGGTGCTGAGTGAACTGTAAATAAAACAGAATGCAATGATTTGCAAATCTCATAAACCCATATTTTTTATTTACAGTAGAACCTAGAAACAAATCAAAAGATTAAACTAAGGAAATGTGCCATTTTAATTAAAAAAAGGTTGAAGTTGATGGCTGTAACGTGTCTCAGAAAAGTTTGGTCAGGGCAACAAAAGACTGAAGAGGTAAGTGTTATGTAAAATAAACATCTTGCTAATTAGTTAATTTGCCAAAGGTCAGTAACATGATTGGGAATAAAAATAATATCTTAAAGAGGCAGAGTGTCTCAGAAGAAAAGATAAGCAGCGGTTCGCCAAACTGGTAAACAAACTGTGTCGACAAATTTTAGAACAATTTCAGAATAAAAATTATGAAGACTTTGAATGTCTCATGATCTGCAATACTTAATGTCAAATGATTTTCAGAAAAAGATTCTTGTCCCTGTGCAAGGGACAAGGGCAAAAATCAATATTGGGTCCTCAGGCATCACTGCATTAAAAAAGGGTATAGTTCTGCAATGGAAATCACTGCATGGGCTCAGAAACACCTCCGCAATCACTGTCTGTGAACACAGTTCTCCGTGCCATAAAGAAAGTGCAGGTTATAGCTCTATTAAACAAAAAAAAGAAGACATACAGTATATAAATATAATCTTGAATCTTTACTTTTCTCTCTTTATTGTAAATAAAATGAGTTTATAAGATTTGTAAATCATTGCATTGTGTTTTTATTTACATTTTAGAAAAAGTCCAGCCTGAAATTGGGGTTGTAGATGTGTGCTGAAAAAGGTGTCCCACTGAACAGTTAATAAACATCCAATAAATAAAATAAATAATAAAATGTAATAAAAAAATTTGGAAAAATCGATAAAACTCTCAAGCTGCATTTAATACAAACATATTACAAAAGCCAGGTCAAATGTTTTCAAAATATACAAGTTATTTATTTTTTTTATATGTTCATTGTATCTTATCTTTTAGCCAAACGCCATCATAATAAGCTAAAGAAATCTTCATTACAGAAATGTAAACACCACCTATTGATTCACTGGAAGTTAATCCATTTAAGTAACTATTTATAAATCATACAGTAAACTGGTCTTCAATACGTATACACTGTGGACTGTTTTGTTATCGGGCATTTAGGGGTGTTTTAATATATATTCACATACATTTTGATTAATTATATTAATATATTAAAGCCCTTCTATTCAAAATAAATCAATAATTTTATATATGCCCTTAAAATGATTACATAATCTCTAATATGTCTTAATATATTGGAATGAAATACGTATACATGGAAATGTAATATACAGTATGTTTTTCACCTCTGGTTGCTTTTGTTAAATAAACGAGCAAAACAAAAATAACAAGGGGTAAGATTACTGACCTTACACTTGAAGAAAAATATGCAGTACTTCAACTAATAGACTGTGATCCTTATGTACTTCCCCTGAACTGCCACTGATTTGTGGCAGCAGCACACTGAATTATTAGTTTTCTCAAACACAACCGCTCTATGTGTTTTTTTTAGATTATCTAACAGTACAGATGCCTACTAGTTCTTCATGTCAGAGTTTTTTTTTCGAGGAGGAACAACATTTTATTTGTCATTATAGGTAGGACCATTTTATTTCTAACTATATCTATCTATAGCTATCATTTGCTGTTGGTAGTCCAGCTGCCAAAATATGTTGTTGTCAAACATACTCGAGCTAACATACTCTAGCTACAATTATTAGTATAAATGAAAATGAGTTCACTACACAATAATGTACAATAATTGTAAAAAACATACAGTCTGTCCCCTTTTTAGTCCCCAAAATGGTAGCAATCGGACAGTATGATAGTATAAGAAATGAAAGGATGTAATGATCTTTACAGTATCTACTGAATCTCCTGAAATGAGGATATAACTGAACCCGATTTCTAGACTTCAACTAGCATCATTAGTTGACCAATAATAACTGACTATATCTGTGATCTCTCTGAGATATGTTCACAAAGATCAGGTAATCAACATTTATCTGTTCATCATTTACTTTGTCAAATCTAAACATGACCAGACTTGTTTAGTTCTGAAGTTTAGGAACAACTGACCTTTGAATTTTCCATCACTGTGTGCTTTCAAAACCAGAGGTTTTGGAAAGAGTAATAAAATATTCTACTAAAGTAAAAGTACTGTTACTCCAATGAAATTTTACTTTAGTACAATTAAAGATTCTGGTCTTAAAATCTACTCAAGAAAAAGTAACTCATTTAAAATGTACAGAGTTATCTTTTTAACAGCAGGGGGTGGGAGGTTCTAATGTAGTTATAAAAGTGGATAGAAATGTCAAACTTTAATTAAAGGAACCCAAATTAAAGTGCAATAATTAAGCAAACAAACAAATAAACAAACAAACGAACAAACAAACCAAAACAAAAAACACAATGTACAATGTCTGTTATGCACTTTCACAGCAAAAACTAAAAACTCCTGTTATAAAGTCGTTTATGATAATAAGAGAAATCACAAATGAAGATTTTGAAGATTCAAATTAAAGGATTTTTTTTTTGCAGGACAAGAAAAAATCACGCATCAGGAAACTGCTGCACTCAGCAGTTTCCTGATGCGTGATTTTTTCTTCTCATGCATTCTCTTTCTTTCTTTCTTTCTTTCTTTCTTTCTTTCTTTCTTTCTTTCTTTCTTTCTTTCTTTCTTTCTTTCTTTTTTTTTCTCATTTCTTTTTTTGTATGTTTTTAACTTAATATGATTTAGAAATGATTTTAAATTTAGTTAAGTACAGTTTGAAAAATGACTTTAAACTACTTCAAATAGAAGTACTCGAAAAACCTACTTAATTTCAATAACATGAGTAAATATAATTTGTTACTTTCCACCTCTGTTTAAAACTACTTTTATTCTTCAGATTTTGATTGATTTGGATGTAATGTTGTTTTTGTTGTCTTTGTTGTTATTGTCTTTGTATAGTATACAATTCTATACAGTTTAATATTGCCTAATGTTAAGCTGCATTAGCACTTGTTCTGGGTCTGATTTTATGTTAGAATTGTGTAGTGGAATTAGTTAGTGGAATTGACCTCTTTATACTCTTAAGGGGAAAAAAATAACTAAATGGCAAGTCAACATTGTCTAAAGACATCAAGAGGTTGACACTTGGGTAATTATTTCATTCTTATTTATTTTTTAAAGCCAGTGTCAGTAAGTAATTAATAAGCAAATACAGAGTGCAGATTTATCGTTTAGATTCTGTTTGTTTGCTTTATACTTGTGGGTAATTTACATGATAATCCTCACCTCAGTTCATACGTAGCACTGATGGAAACGCACTACATTGTTAGTCCTCTTAGCTCACCGTGGGGACGGCATTAAGAGTTTCCCCACATGTTTTGCTCTGCCCTCTTTGTGCCCTGAGTGACATTTGTATTCTGACCGGCCACGTGGCTGCGTCGGCTGTCAAGGCTGAGAGATGCTGCTAAAGCGATGCATATGTAAATGGTGCGGCTTGTGCGAGGTGGCACAATCTCCCGGCTTGCTGACTGAAGGCATCCTGCAGCGTGTAACTGAGACTTCCTGGTGTGGTTGCCACACTGAGGTCATGACCCCAGAACATGGCACACACTCACGGATTCGAAAAACACACAAGGAGGGTGGAGGGAGAAATGATAGGAGGAAGATTTGTTTTACCTATTTTCATTTGTTACAGATTAGACAGAAGGAAAAGGGGTAAAAGTACTAATAGGAGAAGATCCTGCATTATCTTATAAATAGTACTCTGTTCCAAAGCATAATGAAACATAGAAAAAAAATATTAGGAAATGGAAACAAATATTAGAAGTTCTAGGATGAGTAGGATTTTACAAAACAGTTATATATGTTATATAACTGGATTCCAAAAAGGATTCCGTTCCATCCAATCGATAGATAGATAGATAGATAGATAGATAGATAGATAGATAGATAGATAGATAGATAGATAGATAGATAGATAGATAGATAGATAGACAGACAGACAGACAGACAGACAGACAGACAGACAGACAGACAGACAGACAGACAGACAGACAGACAGAAAATAACAGAAAAACTTTTTAACAACATTGACATTTTTTTCTTCAAAATGATCGAATGCACCTTAATTACCTGAATATAAAATGTTCACGGCAACTCTTTTTTTTTTACCGAGCTCAAAGTGATTTCTCAATTGGTCAATGACTACAATGCATGCTGGCTCTACGGAAAAAAAAAATTCAATCATCATTTATGTGCACGGGCATCCCTTACTGTGTTGAGTAGGCGCTCTGCATCAGAATGTGGCCCAAACGACTACTTCTAAGTGTTAAGTTGTAGGAATTTTTCTCTTTTTCATCTCGTAGCCTGGGGAATCTCAGTGGGTAGGAGTCTCATTTCCTCATCAAACACTAGGCGAGTGATTTGGAATATTTATGAGGGCTCCAATTTAAGTTAAACATTTAACAAAAAGCATCCGATTAAAATTATTCTCCTGAAAGAGTTAATGTCCCCGTAGGGAAAGGGAGGAGGGTGGCTGGGGTAAAAAGGAAAAAAAAATGAAGCTGGAGACAGGTTGAATTAAAGCTGGGTTTTAGTAAGAGAGCAGTTACTCAGTGTTATCCTTATCATTACAGATACAGAAGGTGTTAATGAGTCACTATCAGTGTAAATTGCTTGATAAATGTAAACCTTAAAAATGATTCAAATCTTTTTCATTTATTGCTGTTTGGATGGTCAGATGGTATCTTGCCAAAGGGAATGTGACTTCCCGATAAGATCAGAGCACAAATTAATCATCATCCTGTTTAGAAATAAGTGGCTTGCTTTAGCTCCAAGAGGAAGCATGTCATGGAAAAACTAGGACTTAAATTTTTAAACCAACACATAACTCCAGTGAATTCTCTTCATCATTGCTATACTGTATATCAGGCTGCTGTAGCACTTATGACTTATGTTTGCCCCAGTTGAAGCAACCCTGCCTGGGGGAATTCTCTGGATCTATGAACCAGGTAAGAGAAGGTGAAATAGAGCTGTTTTGATCAGTCAGAAGACAGAGGTGCACTTCAGTCAGGGTATGTGATAGATAAATAATAACAGCCCGATCTAAAACGTTCTTATGAAAGGAATAAAAGCAAATGAAGCATGTTAGTACAGGGACATAATCAAGAGCACACCATAAAATGGTATACGTGTTTTACATCCCTTTTTTTTTATTACTTTCCATACTACTATATTACAGCAAATTGCTAGTGATTAAAATTTTGTAAAATGAATGGAAAGAAACAATGTAATACATTTTAAATATCAGGTTAAAGTTATATTTAATATTGTGGAAGGCAGAGGAAACAAGTTTTTATTATTATAACAGCTATGAAACAAGTTACTGTTATTATGAAAGTTATAACAGCTATTCTCTCTCTCTCTCTCTCTCTCTCTCTCTCTCTCTCTCTCTCTCTCATAACTAATCAGGTTAATATTTTGTCATTTTACCATAAAAACATAAATTTAAACTCTCCTGTCCTGAAGATTTACCATCTTTTCTCTTATATATATGTTTGTTTTATTTTTTTTTGAGCATTTACTGTAGATATTCAAATGCACAATACGTTACGTATATATATATATATATATATATATATACGTAACGTATTGTGCATTTGAATATCTACAGTAAATGCTCAAAAAAAAAAAAAAAAACATATCTATATCTCTATATATATATAAGCTGGCTCTACTGTCTGAGCTGTTGTTATGGAAAAACACTCAAAACTCGTTGACTAATCATATTTGAGATTTCATTAGCGGTATAAGAGATAATAATATGTGAGGGTGGTCAGGAAAATTTCCACAGTTGTCCATCAAGGAGGCCATTTCTCTTACATTACAAATCAAGCATGGCTCTGTGAAGGTTTGAGTTTTAAATACATGGAACTATATTCAATCAGAATGTAAAATTAAATCATAAACTGTAAAGTTTTTTTAATACTGTTTAGCACTTTCTTTCCAGGAACAGAGCTAAAACTACTGTACTGTCAGTTATAAAAGAGAAATGCAGCGCTGTTATTGGAAGAAAATCAGTGTGCGCTGGTTTCTCCTCAGAGTAGGAGTTCACCTTGTGTATGCGTGTGTTTGTGTGTGTGTGTGTGTGTGTGTGTGTGTGTGTGTGTGTGTGTGTGTGTGTGTGTGTGAGAGCCTTCAGGGCACTGACTGACGCATACTCCACTCTTCTATAGCCTCAGGGTATCATATGCTGCCCGCTATGGCTCTTGACCTGAATTGTGTATGAGTGTGTGCGAGTGTGTGTATGTCACAGCATGTTTATCTTCCTTTGCATCAAGTGCAACTCTCCTTTCTTATAACACAGACTTGTCAGCTTCACCAATGCGCCTCCTGAGAGACAACTTACTGCGGATTCTCCACCAACACAACCACACCGCACAAGTAAACATTGGTAATGCTGTGCTTCCTGCTGGAGAATCACACACCTGCATAGTGTGAATATGGTTTGCTGGAGGGTCAAGTATTTTGTTGTGTTTTAGTAGGTAAGCATACAAGAATATGGCCTAGCATTCCTGAAAAGTGTTTAAAGTCAACTCATTCTCTGAACTGTTTGGCAACTGGATGTTTTTTTTCTTAAAATATCCTTTTTCTTCTTATTAAAACATCCTGATTGACTTTTGAATAGATTTTCTGCTTTACATATACACAATACACACCTGAACATAACAGCTTATAGATTTACACAAGCTTGATTTATGCTGTTTGTTCATCATCGTTACTCCTGACATAATGATTTATGCCTTATTCTCAGAGTGTCAACAGATGCACATAAACGGTAGGCCATTTTTACAAAGCACTAAATAAAGTATTTCCATAGTACTAACAAATTTCTGTAACTGCTTGCTTGATTTTGCAACTGGTTATAATGTAATGAAAGTGTAATGAAAATGTACAAAATTATCATGATAATAAATGTTATCTTAATGCCATGATGTTTAACTGGACACAGAACATTACACCGGCAAAAGAGTGTATGAATTAGGACAGATCAACACAAATTCAGTGATGCTGATTCATCCCAATGATCAGCGCATGCTTGGAGCGTACATTTTCATGTGCATTCACACTGAAATCATTTGGTAGATGTTCCTATCCATCATGGCTTACACAAGTGCTTTAAAGTTATAAAAGTTATTAATGTTCATTCTGGTACTAGTTTAGACTAAGAGTACTATCAGTCTAAAACTAGTCTAAAATAGTGTAAAAAAAAAAAAAACTAATGTTTCCATTTATAGAGTAAAACTATCGAGATATACTTTATTTATTTGTTTGTTTATGTCTTTCTTTCTTTCTTTCTTTCTTTCTTTCTTTCTTTCTTTCTTTCTTTCTTTCTTTCTTTCTATTATAGTGTAGATTTAACTTTAAGACTTTATGCTTAATGTGAAGAATATGCTTAATGTGAAGAATATGCTTAATGTGAACATCCTTTCAACATGACTAAAACTATTTCTTTAGTGTCTGTACTGTGTACATTTGTAAAAGTGTGCTGACTGTTTCTCATAATGGGTTTGAACCCATTATTGTGTAACCCTCACTATTTTACAAATCTTTACATCTTGGCTTATTGATTCAAACAAAGGCATATGCTCTAAGCCAATTTGGAGGACATTCTTTAGACCAAAATGGCAAGATGAGTTGATTTTAGACCTCTTAGACCCCTGGTGACCTTTTGGCAAGTCTGCTGGAGTTGGCCTGCATGGCATAGATGTGATTAGCTGACACGGTGTGTGGGTTTTGCAAGCTGTCCTATTCTGGGACAGGGCTGAAATGGGAATGAAGTTATTGATTCTTTGGCCTGGATGAGAATGATGCACTACAAGCTATTTTGGTAGCAGAGGGGAATTCGTTGTCTTTGAGTGCATTATGTGTTATGACGTAGATAAGCTCTTGCACGTACAGTAGCTTTATGATCTTGGCACTGAAATATCATGGCTGCCTTTTCACATGACCTCTGTTCCTGCTGATCCAAAATAACAGGTCCCTTCGCCCTGTAGCTGTGAATGAGAGCAGCAATTTAAGCAGTACCCAAAGTCAGCCATTGTTATATTTAGAATATTCATATATACATTCCATTAACTGGAAGCTGTACAAAACCTCATCATCTGTCAGCCATAGTGAACATCTATGCATTTTTCTTTTATATATATAAATTTGCCTGTCATGTTGACTCACAAATTGCTAATTCTAAACTAATGATGTTAAATAAAGAATAAAACCTGGCAGGATAATAAAGAATGACAAGTAAAGGTTATGCCATTAATACTCCAAAGTGGATTCTTTTCCAATAACAGGCTTCAGTTCCTCATACACCACAAAAATTTGCCCACAATTCCAGGCTTTAATGTATCAATGAATGACTTTTCATACTTTTCTTACATTAATAGTTACATTTAGAGCTATGATATTCTCTCTATACCACCCTCTATAGCAGGCCACTCCAGATCTTTCACTTCAACTCGTGTAAACCATATCTTCTTGGAGCTAGCTTTGTGCACAGGAGCATTGTAATGCTACCACATCCAAAGACATCCTATACAATTACATGCCTCTAATTTTGTGGAACAGGGGAAGAAGACCATATGTCTAAAATACTTTTGTCTATATAGTGTAGATCCTGTTATTAATTTTATCACAGTTATAAATACAGTAGTCATACCTTCTCCAGCAGTGGTGAATGAGGTACACATGTTCTTGAGCTGAAGTGGAGATATATAAAATGTCTAATGTATGATTTATTATAATATTCCAATTATAATTTTTGTCACAAGACTCTTCCTTAATCAACTCAGTTTATGTGAAAAGACTTTCATTAATAGAATGATATTAATTGGTCAAACAATGATTGATATTATTATCCAAAACCTTGAAGATAAACAATTTCCTTGAGAACCAAATGAAATAACCTGGCTTGAGAGCAGTCCGTTTTCGATTTAAGATTAATTTGTATTATTCCTCTCAAAATGTTCTGCTTGCTGTTGAACTGATGCTGAACTGTATGCTTATGCTAAGTAGATACCACCATGCAGCAAAAAAACAAGTTCAAAACAGAGCGCGCGCTCTACACTGATTGGTGGCTTGCTGCGTGCTTGACCAGTTAAGTTGTTATCCACTTATAAATAAAAAGGAATGACTGATTTAAAAAAAAGTAGTTAAGTCAAAAGTAAGATATTTTACTTGAAGTCTCACCAAATGCCAATACTTCAGTAAAGTACCGAAACCGATAGAAAAAGCTACTTAAGTAGAGTATCGAATTACATTTACTTTGTTATTGTCCACCACTGCTCACCAGTCTTTTTATTCCCTTTGTTGAAGCTAATAGGACATTAAAATGGCTTGGCTTGCTACTGAGAAAAAAAATAACAAGAGTTCTGCCCTAAAGATTCTCCTGTGGTGGTAAATTCATTTTGTTCTCTTGCGATGAACTGAGACTCCTTCCATAAATGTTCATGACAGCGACAATGATATATTTTCTCCTCGTTAAATTGCATGTTATTTTCTGTTGATAAATGGACTTTCGTCTGCCATACAAATCCTTGCATATGAGCTATTACGATTAGAAGGAACCACTATTAATATCAAAACTTAATATAAAAGTATTTGAAATGACAACCTGAGCTATTGTTAGAGGCATACTATTATAAAAAAAATTATATGGCCAATCAAATTTGAATCTGAATTTTTCAATGCTGTGCCATAGATAGATAATAATTCATTGCTGTTATATTTCAAAATTGAAACAACCCTGTAGGATTAAAACTACAAATCTCAATATATTTGTCCTCGCACCGGGCCTGCTGGTTGACAATGATGAATATTTAGCCAAAAGTTTGTGCTCATTGTAATGATTTTTCTTAATGAAAATGGATTCAAGTGAGAGGGTGTGGTTAATGTGTGTAGAATTGTGGGTTGTGGGTTTAATAGAGTTTACACCTCTTTAAAAAGCTATGTGTGGATCAGGGCACTGTGCAAGCAACAATATGTGTAAAATAGCTAAACACCAATTTTAGACGGTAAAAAGAATAATGCATTACCCTTTGCTAAATCATACCGAAAATTATGGTGCATTTTTCCAGTGGCCTAAGATTATGCATGTGATTAGTCAGTAGCGTGACAGTCCTAGCCAATAGCAGTCGTGTCAACAAGCAGCAGTAATAGCAGATGGCATCATGTGGATTTGAAAAACGATGGCCTCCAACATGCCTCAGGCTATCCCAGAGGTCTGTGCACTAACCCCCCTCTCTCCACATGTGGCTGCCCACCGCAGACATTATCTAGTTAATGGTGTACTAGCTTATTGATATCACACGTGGAGTTTTATGGAGCACATCCACTTTTTTTTTCAAGTGAATGGCTGAGCTTCCACATCCACATTTAAGCCAGTGTAAACACATTCATACACTTTTTAAAGCTTGAGCAAACATTGAGTAATGAGTCATGAGAATAACCTGGGCCTGTATGAGCTCATTAGGAAAAAACTTTCCACATTAACACAGGTGTAGCATTTATTTCTCTGTCAAATATCATGTGTTCCAAGGTTATTTATTTAACTTTATACACTATTTCAACCCCTTGGCGTTCATCAAATATTTAGTTCACAAACAGAGGTGCGGCACTAACATAACTTCCTTAAGCAACATTTTTGATAGAATTATAGTTACACATTATATTATAGTTATACATTTAGCATTTCATAAAGCCATAATGTCTTGTACACTGTTGCTAACTGTTTCCATGATTTTTCATGATCTTTATACATTTTCTTATTCATTTTTCTATATGTGGTTCCCTCTAACTGAATTGCTAACTCAACAAAGATGGACTGTGTCAATGTTGTGAACGCTAGTATAAAACAAGCATGGCCTTAAGTAGGAAAAAACATCGCCTCAGGAGCAAATGTTTTAGAGTTTTGATTAATCAATCAAATTTGAAGTATATTTGTGCACTCATAATAGTGATATACTGTGGATTTACAGAGGTTTCTCAGTACTGGGTTAACCAGATGCATTTTTTGATGCCTGTAATCTTTCAGCATTTCATTTTATCTGAGGTTCTTTAATACCAGATTGAAGGCCTAGCACTGGCCATACCAGTCAGAGTGGAACTCAGATAAAGAGATATAGCAGCTTTAATATCCAGCAGCTCTGTCTCTAATACGCAAGCTGGCAGAATGCTGAATGATGACAGCAAGACCGCTGAGCTTACTGAGGAGAACATGACCCTGAGCCCTGGGCACGACACACTCTGCCTGCCACACTCTATTCACCACTCTGAACACTACCAGCTCTCTCATAACTACTGCATAAAAAAATAAAATGCAATAAAGACAATCACAGTTCAGATTAAAGTGTGTTTTGTGTCAGTTATTTCATCAAGAGCTATGTAAAGTCTAGAATTACTTGAATGGTGAATATTCGTAAGATTTATATCTGTACAAAATGTTTTACCACAGTCAGGCCACTGTAGACAGCGAGAATGCTACTTTTATACAAACATAACTTGGCTTTTGCTTTGATTAGACAATAATATCCGCTTAATTCTTACACTAGGTTCAACAAATATTTCACCACACAATGTTCATCAACTGCTATGTTTGGGCTCCTTACTGTAGAAATAATGTATCTGCAGTTGCACTGAAAGCCATTTAACCAATTTAGAGCTGGCTATGTAATTGGATTTTAACTGCAGAACCTATCAAATACCCTGCAGTGGCCATCATCTCTACTACTGGATTCTTCCAATACTTTTATGCATCAGGTCTTCGTCTGTATTCTTCTCCCTGTTCAAATGACATGCTTTTTAATCAGGGGCTGTGTAAAATGTCCATATGAATTGCACTCATCAAATCTGGACACACACGCTGAGCAGTCCATTAGCAGGCCAGACAGAAGATTGTCTCCAAAATGAAGTCATTAGTTACGCAAAGCCCACGACCAAGTGCTTGTTTGGATAAATCAGATTGATCTGCCTCTCACGCTAGATGGATATTTTAGCCAAAATGAAATTTAAACGCAGGGAGAGAAAAAAAAAAAGAAAACAGCAAAACAAACAACAGTGACGACAAGCTGGAATAATGGGTGGGTAGGGTGGGGGTTTGCATTAGGAGGAGGATGGTGGGTGCAGGCAGGGAGATGGAGGTGCTTTGGTCCCTCTCTCAAAGCTCCAGGAGGAGGATTACTCCAGGTTGAGTCGGCAGGGCTGATGATGAGCCGCTGACGGAGGCTGCGGTCTGAATGCTCCCAGTTAAAGGAGAAATTACGGGCTGCGGAGAGGGGCTAATAACTGTTATTAACCCCGCACGGGCGTCGCCGTGGAGAGAGAGCACCACGGTAACGAGGGCCCGCTGTCAGGGCCGTTAGGCGAGTTGCCGAGCTGCTCGCCCCCTAGGAGAAGCTAACTTATTAAAATAATGAATTAGCCCAGCAGATTACTGCAGCCTGCGGCAAAGGCAATTATCCCTCTCCAAATCCCCGGACGGGGCTCCCCGGCACAGCCATAAAACAAGCGCTCTCACAGAGCGGCAGTAGAAAGCCACACTCCAATGAAAAAGGCTGTTAATTAGGATCTCTCCCACTGCGGGCAGCCCTTTACTTCAGCCATAACACAGGCCCACAACGGAACAGTGAAACAGAAGCATTGAGAGAAAGCAGAGGAGTGTGAGATACATCAGCAGGACAAGAGGAAGGGGGAGTTAATGCATAAAGCAGAGGGAGAACACTGTCCCTGGAGACTTCTACAAAGTGCTTCTTCAGCTTGTCCTCACAGAGGAATGGTTCTGGGTGTTGAGTGGAACTTTTTCTCAACATGAGATAACATCAAAGGGAGTCCTTAAACACCATTTCTCACCTTAATGTTATCAAATTTGTCAAATTTTATTGAAACTCTGGAATGGCTTGGACATAGGCATTTAGGAAAGACTGCATAACTAAAAACTGGAAGAAAAACAAAGATGAGAAAGAAAAAGGGATAAATGTGCGAAAAAATCTTAAATAACGTCACTCTCTGGAAATAATCATAAACAAATTTTATAAGTGACCGTGCAGTATTTGTGTGTGTGTGTGTGTGTGTGTGTGTGTGTGTGTGTGTGTGTGTGTGTGTGTGTGTGTGTGTGTGTGAGTAGGCTACAGCCTCCATTTTCAAAATGTCACAAAATGGGGAAACTGTCCTTTGTGTCCCATATGTGCTTTATCACGGTGGTAACTTCTGTGCTGTGACTGAAATAAGTCCTTAAGGACTTTGCTACAGCTCTCTGATTGGTTCTACTCAATTAAAATCAATTGTATTCGTACAGTGCTTCATGAAGTGTGTTTCCAAAGGGGCCTTCATGTGAGGCTGTTTTAAAGCTTCATTCCTGAGTGACGGCGTTGGTACTGAAGTTTTTCCTTTCGAGCCCTTGAAGGTGAAGGGAAAATTGGTCTGAGAACATCAGGCTAAGACTAAGTGAAGAGTGAAGTAGGCCAGTGACAACGCTGATAAAATGGTTATGCCGTACACTATGACATATATACAACTATTAATGGTTACAAATACAAAACTTATCACACGTTTGACACCGAATGAACAAACCGGAGTTCTCATCCTCTAGATTCAACACAAGCGGAAGTTTTGAAGGCTGTGCTCACCTTGTCCTGTATGGAAGTTGGAGAAGTGAATAATCATGAATTGTTCCACTGCTGTTGCTTGTAAAGACAATGCAACAGAGATACAAACAGTACCAGAAAATGTACCAGAAGGTCTATACCATATGCCAGAAGTTACTGAATGTAGGGGAATATATAAAAATATTCATTCATTTCTTCCTCTACATATTCACCTTATCCTGCATGTAGGTTGTAGGTTGTAGTGCTTATTTCAGAAACACTGTGACACCAGGTCATTCCAGCATACAATACATATAAATATGATATTTTATAAATAGCAAGTGTGAAATAGAGCTTCAGGGTGGTAAGAGTTCATTACGTAATCCAGTCACTGATTATTTGCCTAAAACCACACCTGAATTGTTGAACTACAATTCTTGATCCAAAGCAGACAGACAAAGCAACTTTCAAGTTTCGCGCTGCTGTAACGTGATAACATGAACTTTATCACGTTATAAAATTCTACAACATTACTATAAACTAACAAACTTATAAAAGATATAAAGAAACAGAACATGTTGTTTTTGTCTTATAATGTATTTCTGATGGCTAGGACTAACTCAACCTCACCCCAGGCTGCATGAAATCCCTTGTCCTTGATTATTTTCCAAATGCACACCCCATTGTGTTATATTCCTTATGTATCATTCAAGATTTCCTCTATATAAGTCACAAGATAATAAAAAAGACCTCCTAAAGCTGTTCAAAGTTCAATCATTTAAAAATAATGATGAAACAAATTATGCAGTTTCAATGCTTTCACAGCTCAATTTACATCCAGAACTGTCAGGATTTACATATTATGTATGAATGCAGTTCCCCAAATGCTTATGCATGAACGGCTTGTTTGCACGACCTACAGCTAGGTAATATTTTGACATGGACATGGCATCAAGATGCATAGTATAGTGCTTATAGGAATACATGTGCTACTGAATAGAAACAGCAGGCTCATCTTTAGAACTCCTGTAACATGACTGACATTTTCCTACATTTTTTAATCTACATGTCCACATACAATGACCGTATTAATGTTTCATCCACAATGCTTAAGTGCTCAGTGCACAATCCCCACGATTCCAGTCGCTCCATTCTATGTGACACGCAGACTGCCTGTGAAGAACAATCAAACAGCCCCCTACCCCCCGCTATTTATCACTTTAAGACATTAGCAAGACATGGGGGGGAATATTAACGAGTTCCTTTACCGCCAAGTCCCACACCAGAGGCTCTGCATGGTAACATCCATTTTTAATCAGCGGGGAGATTTAATTCCGTGTGTTTAACACTCCTTTGAGTCCATCCCTGATACTTCTGAATACCTTGAAGACTAGTACGCTGATTGTGTTGCCTGTGTGTGCGTTCTCTTGAACAATTTGCGCACTGGAATATCTGTTAAGCACAACCAGCGTAACTTCAAGTGGGTAGTCAGAGGTAGAATTGGTGGTGTCATCTAGTGCAGAGATGCCAAACTCCATCCTGAATGGCCACAGCACTATAGTGTTTAATGTTCTATGTCATATAAAACACTATATAAGAGTTAGATTTGGTGTGTTAGAAGGAGGTCATCCAAGGCCGGAATTTGATCAGTGGATTTTTCTTGTGGTTTATATTTTTTTGTATAGAAACGTTTGTTTCTTTTGAAATGTTTTGTTGATAAAAGACAGAGCTTCACTTTATTTGATTCATTCAGTGACAGTTTAAACTGATCCAAAGGAGGATCACACTACCTGTGTTACCTGTGTGAGGTTTCCTCTGGGTTCTCTTGTTGCTTCTCGTTCTGAATATGTGTCTGAATACCTCCCTGTGATGGACTGGTATCTCAAGCTGAGTGTATTCCCTCCTTATAATCAGTGTTTCCGAATAGTCTGCCGATCCACTGTGACCCTGACCAGAACAAAGTGATTTCTGACAATGATTAAGTGAAACAGTAGTTGAGTTACTAGCATCAGTGGAGAGACAAAACTCTAAACAGCTGCCACTGACCAATAATAAATGTTTGAAACGTGTCAGCAACAGAAATCTATTACATTTCTGTTCAAATTCACAGTGAGCTTGTTGAAGGACAATGTAGATTCAGTGCAAATTCAGCTTTCACGTCAGATTAAGTCTAAAGGATCACGTTGTTTGGAGGGGAAATGATGCAAATCAGTTAAATTAGCTAAATTCTAAAAGAAGGGATGCTTGAGAAGGTTCTGTAAGCACGTATCAATCTCAATCCATCTCAAAGCCACACAAGTCTAAGAAAGGCATTTTGTGCCCAATGAAAGTTTTCCTTTGGAAACTTTGCATTCCATTAAGAAGCAAATTAAGTACTGGGCCACTGCTCCAACTTCTATTAACCCCCCTTCCAGGACCTCTTCTCATTCTCTCTTTTACACACACACACATACACACAAATGATTAATTTGTGATTTATTAAGTTCCAGTAACAACAGGATTGGCATGATGGAGAAAGAGAGTGAGTCAGTGAGTGTGAGAGAGAGAGAGAGACAGACAGAAGAGAGAGAGAGAGAGTCAGTGAGTGAGAGACTGAGAGAGACAAAAAAGAGAGAGAGAGAGAGAGTCAGTGAGTGAGAGACTGAGAGAGACAGAAAAGAGAGAGAGAGAGAGAGAGTAAGTGAGTGAGAGACTGAGAGAGACAGAAAAGAGAGAGAGAGAGAGAGAGAGAGTCAGTAAATGAGTAAAAGAGGGAGCTCAACTGCTTTGTGTCCAAAAGATAAAAGTACAGAATTTGCTGCTTTTTTTTTATTTCAAAGACTATATGTAATGGTATTCACATAATCACATAAAAGTGAGGTAATAAAAACACCCCTTAAGGATAGTACTATATACTTAATGTATATGTATGCAGACATGTGCAGAACATGAGTTAAAATAAAAATAAATAAATAAATAAAAAAGGTGCAGAGCCATCATTCATGTTGATAGCTCAGCTCTGCATGTGACATGCTCAGTGACCAGAAGCAGACAGCAAAGGTCATAGACCGGCAGTGCCTCTGTCCATTCAGTTTCCTATCCATACGCCTCTCTTCAAATATTGTGAGAGCTGTATATCCAGTATTTCAATCTACATTCTCCCAAGTAATTATAGTTTAAATGATCCAGTGTGACGCAGTCAGTGTTTGCTTACTCTTTACACTTCTTTTAGAAATGTTGTTGTGCAATTTTTGCATGAAATGAGAGACCAAATGATGCACTTTTAAATTCCTACAGGTTAAAATACAGTGTAGAATATTTGTAAATTTTAAATATATGGGATATAATGGGTGTAATATTATTTTAGAAAAATAATCACCAGGGTTTTGGCATCACAAAACTCACAGCACTTGACTTGAAATGCTTAATTCCTCTTTCAGCATTTTGCTAAGAACATTGTATTAATTAATAAACAATGTCATGTTCCATTATTTATTAATTTATAGTTGTAATGAATGATAATCATCAACATTAAAGAAAGAAAATGCAGCTTGTCATATTAATAACCTTTGGAACACCTCGTACATCAGAAAACTTTCAACTTTACCTGACTATTTCAACATACTCACACTTGTTACTCCTTCTAAAAATAAATACCTCTTCGTAAAAAAAAAATAGATATTTACCATATCAAACACAACTTACCCTCTCAAGTTTTTTTAATCCGTTTATATAACTGACTACAGTTTCTAATGTATAATAATAATAATAATTAATAAAATCGTTAATACGAAGTAATATATTAGGACAGGAACAATAATGCAATAATATAAGTAATGTAAACCTTGTGGTTAACCTGGTGTCAGAGCTGCTGTTATAGATTTAATCCTCATTACTAATCCTATCAAATAATCAATTATTCATAACCTCCTGACCAACACATTTAACACATTCTGTTCCATGAATAATCCTCAATAGTCTGCTTCTTAGAAATCTCGTCGCATGAGTTATTCTGAGTTTAGCTGGTTCCTCTGCATGTGTGCATTTTCAGGCCTCTGAGCTGACGCTGAAGCAGATGAAGGTGTGTTGCTCTGTTTTCATCCTCTCGCTTTCTCTCTGTGCCCTCAGGGCTGTCTTCTCTCTGCCTGCGTGAAACCTACTGAAACGTCCCCTAATTAGTTTTGCCACTGTTTCATCCCAGTGTTTGAGAGTTGATCTGAGGAATTCTCTCTCTGTTTTTCTCCCTTTTTCTCGTTCTCTACACATAGACACATTCAAAGTGAAATTTACAACTTAATCAATACAACAAATGTCGTTTATAAAGGAATGGTTTTAACTCCCACGATCTTACTGGCAATAAAGGAACCATCAACTACCAATAGTAGGCAATAATTGCAAAATCACAGTCAGAAAGAACCGGAAGAATTTGATTGACCATTGCTATTATGCTGAACTGAATCACCTGCATTTCTCTGGCACATTGGGAGTGGATAAAGGTCCCCTCGAGCTACAACTGCAAATGAACCCTTTGTTCAGCACTCGCTGCTAGAAGAAAAAAAAGCCACAGATTGGAAAGCAGATAGCTCTGATCAATAAGCGGTGCACTTTCCCACTTTTCTCCCTGGCCCTCTTTCATATCTCCATGCTTTCTTCCGTCCATAAGGGGACAGGTTGGGGAATGTGCGTCCGTTAGGGCACTGATGAGTTGAGAGAATGGGGGGGAACTATGTGGTGGTGTAGGCGGTCTCGAGCCCCTTTATCAATCAGGTTTTTAATTATACACATCCCGGCCGACAGCTAGATTAGAAACCAATCGACACTATCGGCCACAAAATCTAATTACTGTTTATTGACAGATAAGGCCAGGCCCCCTTCACTTTCCCAAATAAGATAAACCTTTTATTTTGCCTCTCTTCCACGCTCAGAGGCCACCATGCTTACTGTCCATGAAAGACTTCATAATGAGTAGCTTGTTAGTGCTGAATAAATGGTTTTAACACCAGGTGCTACTTATAGATCAAACACAGCTTGGATACAGTATTAAATGCATCTTAAACAAACAGCTGGCAATTACTTATTTCAGCTTTTTGGAGAAAGATTAAAGAGGCCAACCTGGGATACCAGCATGGGGACATGCTAGTACACCACAGGGCAACATAAGAACACATACATTCACACTTAGGGATTGTTTAGAATCACCAGTCTACCTATCAGCATGTTTTTTCACAAGATGGGAGGAAACTGGTGAAACCAGAGGAAGCCAAGTCATAGAAAAACATGTAAAAACAGCAAAAGACAAGAAGTCAGACGTTTCCCTAATGATATCCTGTCCACTGTTACTTTCTATGCAGCAGAACAATTTTCTCTTCTTTATCTTCTAGTGATTAGAACATGTGACTACAACTGTGACTACATTTGCAAGCAAACAATAATTGTGCCTGAAATGATATACTGAAGTATACTAAGGGGCCCATGTGCCACAATGTGTTAATGTGTCATTAGGCAAAATAGTTGAGTGTATTAAAATTAAGTTTTGAGCACCGATTTCATCGCATCTTCATTGCCGTCATCTAAAAACTCAGTATGTAGCAGAACGTCACTGCTCATGTTGTCAGTTTCACTGCTGTTGAGTTGAAAAGCTCATTTTATTTGGAATATTTCTGAACACTGTGATGTTGTAACTCTATCTACTCACTACAGTCTTCTGTATGAAACGAACACTATTTTCTTCAGTGCATTACTTAAAGCTTCACTATTAACAAAGATGTGAATGTTTCTTGGGTTAATCTGCCTTAAATAATTGGATTATTGTCCTTTCATTTGGCTGCGTGGTAATGGCTCAATGATAAACATTGCAGCGTATGGATTTCCTGTCAGATCCCATGAAGTAGACATCCTCATTTCGCCTCAGAACCCCACCTCTTGTGTGAAACAGCATCATTTCAGAACGAGTAAATAGAATAATAGAGTGAAGGAGAGAAAGAAAGTAATCAAATGAGAGGATTAAGGATGTATAAAGGAGAAGGAGGTTATGTGCCATAGCTGCACTACACATCTATTCCAAAGTCCATTCAAAGATTTTAAAAACCACTTCAATACTGCTTTCCATTTTTGTTAACCAAGTAACTCTACCGGATGAAGTGAAGTGAAGCAAAAATACCTCGATTGTGCAAGCTCGGAGAGCGAGAGCGTCTTCCAAATTTCATTTGGAGATGCAGAGGTTTGAGAGGAGTGGACTTTAGCTGAGAGTCTGGTGTCTGATTCAGTTTGAGTAAGGCAAAGAAGAATGCTGGGGGGTTTTGAATTATACAATGTTCAAAGGGGCAAGTTTAGATGAATGCTTGATTCCTTTTGATATTAGAACATATTTTACCTGTCTATCCAATCCAAATGTGAGTGACTTTAACTCGGTTTGCCATGATGCTGTAATTCAGTTAAGGAGCATCTTACAACCGCAGAGGGAAAAATAGCTGAATACTCCTTTGTAAAGCAACTATAAATATGAGCCATTCAAAATATGTGTGTGTGTGTGTGTAGTCTTCATTCAAATATTATTGACTGAGCTTAATATTATAAAATAAGCTGTCCTTAACTGAGAGAGCACTTTTTTTGTTAATATTAAAAACTGCCTATATAAAGATTTGCAATATGAAGATGTGCAATTTAGGGTCAGCATAGTGCGATCCTGAGCTTGGGCTTCTGTCTCTGTGGAGCTTCAGTGCATGCTCACAGAGTCCACAGAGGTTTCTTCTGGGTTGTCCAGTTTCATCCCCTTTCCACAGAAGTTGGGCTAGTCATGATTAAAAAATGTCCCAAAGTGTGAACGAGTGTGTGACCGGACCAAATGTCATATATAAGGTTATTTTCCACTATATGTTCAGTATTTCTAAGATCTACAGCAAGCCTGAACAAAGTGGTTATTGAAGATAATGATAAAGATGTGCAGTTTACATAAGAAGCTACCAAGTTGTTTAATTTTAAATTCATATATATATATATATATATATATATATATATATATATATATATATATATATATATATATATATATATATATATATAGTTGCATTCATGAACATACCTCTTTTGAACTCTTTTGGATTCTTGTGAAACAGTGCTCCCTCTAGTGGAGCTAATCAAATGATTCACTATGATTCTGAGACGCTTTCAGAGGTTTATAAGCGGTTTTATCCACACGGTGGCTTTTTAATGAAATCATATTTGTGATAATGACAGTTGTTTCTCCTTTAGGCCAGTCTTTTAACTGAGCCGATGGTGCTGGTGCTACTGCATGTGGAGAATACGAAACATTCCATTACAATAATAAATAAAAACGTAAATAAAAACAGATCAGAAAAGTACTATAATAATAACAATACTACTGCTATTATAAGTGCAGGTGATTCAGAATCGCGCATCCCCTGTAGATCCTGCGCACTTCACCACCTCACCATACTGAAATGTTTAGTCACCCAAGTTTCTACACGGGAAATTGATCATTTCCTGACGTTTTCAAAAGAAACAAAATATTTACTTTGGGGTGAAGTTAACACGAATGATATCCGACACCGTTGCCAAACTCTTAGCTCACCTGCCCTCAGACGCGACGCTAACAGTTATCTCGTAATTTATTCATCGACGGCGGAGTCCGAGCCCTTTAGCCCTTTAGCCCGCTCTTTCTACCCCCGCAACTACGACATGGCTCCAGATTGGCACTGCCTGCCATCCTGCCAACTCGAATTTCCTTTCGCTAAAACTACACGAAAGCCCGACGTCGTTTGGGAAGGAGAGGGAGAAAGGGATCGTGAACGCGCGCGTGTATGAGTGGATGAAAGTCTCGGGAACGCGCTCGAAGGTGAAGTTTATTACCGCAGGTTAGTGTTTGGGTTGGAAACGCTGGAGCGCAATTCAGGTGTGTTGTGGGATACAGTTAGTCAAAGCTGGAGGAGGGGTTCACACACACACACACACACACACACACACACACACACACACACACTTGTACAGCACGAGGAGTCAGGTTGGGAAAGGTAAGCGCAGTCGGGACAGGAGGAAACACATCTCTCTTTACGCACTCACACCTGCCTGCAGGAGAACTCGAAAATGGCCTGTATGTGGGAAAAGGTAGAGTACTTTCCCTCCACCTTTTTCTTCTTTCTTCTCTTTTTTTTCCCGGAACCAAAAATAGACATTTATTTTTGCTTCTTTCTTTTAATTGAATTAGCTCACCTTGGCAGCTCGTGTGCGCGCACAGCCGCGGTTGCGCGCCGCGAAAACTTTGCGAGTTCAGGTATCAGGAAACACGGCGTGTTACCTTTAACGTGCACCGGAGAGCATTTTACATGTCTGAATCAATAGCGTGGAGTATCCAGCACACTTATTAAACCTCTTAACCTCGGGATGCTGAGCACTTAGAATGCGCTTCATCCACTCATAATACACTTTGCTGGGAGTTTCCTTCCTAAATGAATAGGTGCAATCTCGGACACGACATTGCATGTAATTGAGTGTCTTTTTTTTTTATATATTTTTTTTTTATATTATTTCCTTGAAATAATTCGAATTCTAATCATTCTTTTCCTAAACTGTTCGCGTCACGTGAACATGACGTGGAAAAATGTCCAGGTACGGAAATGACGCCACCAGATCTAAACATCAATTTAGAAAGAAACTATAGTGCTGTAATGATTAGTGTCATGTCACATTAAGGAGGGAAATTCTCTCTCTCTCTCTCTCTCTCTCTCTCTCTCTCTCTCTCTCTCTCTCTCTCTCTCTCTCTCTCTCTCTCTCTTTCACTCACTCAATCACTAGCAGTAGTCTATAGAAGTTACCTTAGTTACATGGGACCTCAGGTATAGCTGTGATGCAGCATTGACATCATTTAAGAGCACAATGGAAGAGGAATTGATTTTGGTCTGTATGTGACTGTACACTGACCCCAGTCTGCTCCCTCCGCTTTCGGTGTGCTCACTTCATTAGGAAGCTCCAGTGCACTAGATGGCTGAGTGTCCCTGGCTAGTGGGGTGGCCTGTATGGCTTCTACACAGTTGACCTGATTTTATATTGTACACACCAAAACAGTGAACACGCCGTTGTGACCTCTGTTACACTGAAACACTTCTTCATCCAATTTCTAGAACCTGTTCATTCTGCATTTGAAGCTCCCCCCCCCTATATGTTTAGTGCATGGCATCATTTATATTCAGGTTTGCATTGTGATTAAATTCATAGTGCATCAAGCAAAAAATTTGCACTACAATCTTAGAAAACAGTCGACTGAATACACGGAATTAGGATATTTTTACTCTTTCTACAGAAATAACTTTTTTTTTTAGCTATGTTTTTTTAAATTATGTATTATGTGATATGCTGGTTATTCTATAAAATATACCTGCATTGGGACTTTTACCAAAACCATTCAATTTCTCACTAAATCAATACTCATTTATCCCTTTTCTGATTTAAACAAACAAACAAAAAAATGTTGCTTGAACGTAAATCTCTTTATTTATTAAATATTATATTGGTAAACTGAGTTAAGTACATGTGTAAGGAATAGTGCATTAAAAAATGCATGAAGCAGCACTTTTTTTTCTCTTCTTTTCTTTTTTTTTTTTTTGTGCAGGATCCCAAACGCCTGCCACTTAATAAGCATTCCAGAGGGATTCTCCGTTCCCCTTAAACCAAATCAGGTGGATTAAAATCTCGGATGAATGACCTTTAATCCCATGTTTTGCAATTAAATTACAGTATGTTACTGAATTTCTGAAACATCAGTCACCTACTCGGTATGAACCCCCACCGTTGATGTGTTTAAAAATATTTTAGCACTATTTCCAGCGGTCTTCTTTGCAATTTCACATGCATGTTGGAGTGAATGAGTGTTTTACTATTTGATCTTATAGCATATATACATATTAAGTAAGAGGACGTCATTTTATTTGTATATTTATTTCAGTTGCTGTTTTAGATTCAAAAAGTCAAAAGACTTCAATTTACACTTTGATCATATTTTTTTATCTTTGGCTGTCATGTTATACCAAACTGTCGTGTGCTTCAAACAAGCTGTAATGTCCATCTGAATAGGCGGTGTCTTATATGCAAAGTAAATTTGAAGGCCTGCAGTAAAGCATCAATGGGACCTGTGATGATCAATAGGGATTGCATGATGCTTTAGTATTGATTATGGAAACGTGAGCAGATGAATAGGACTGGTTTCTCTTAAGGTTATGCTGAACCGGCTAATAACAAGACAACCCCCCCCCCCACACACACACACACACACACCCCCCCTCCAGAGCCTTCTGGTGTATTCGAGCAGAAGGTGAGCACAAACAAATAGGAAACATGCACAGCTATAGTCGTGTAGTATGATTATTAAATAGAGTTTCTTTATTTGCCTAGCATGCCTCAGTCACGGCAAATGCTTTATAGGATTTATTCATTTAGGTTTTGTGGGACGCAGACAGATACATCTGTTCATATTACCCACTGGCTTTGCCAAAGCTCCTTTTTGGATGATACGGTGTGCCGTTGCTTTTATAAAATGGGATACAGTAACATGGAGACGCTCATCAACTGTGAAATGGTATCTGCATTCCCTGCATAGTTCCAAGGCTTGATCAACAGCGAGACACTGGTGTTTTTGAAGCCGCGGGACACTGAAGACAGGCGAGGATTTTCTGCCGCCTTAGAAGCTGATGGGTGTCCAGTTTGAGTTATTACTTGAAACATTTCTCACACTTGCTCTGAAACTTCCACAAGATGGTCACTGTATCATGGTGTGCATGAAACTTCACAGATACTCTGATTTATGGCCAGAGCTGAAATGGCCACTGATCATTGATTTGGCAGGTTTTTTTTTTTTTTTTTTTTTTTTATGAAAAAAGTGAATTGTGTGGACTTTTCTTCGTTGCTTGTTCCAGTTCATGAATAAACATATTGAGGAACAAATAAAAAATTAAAACTACTATATGCATATGCAAAATAAACTATAAATGACATAAAAATGCATTTAAACACTAATAATAAAATAGAATGCTCACTTAAAAATAGACAAAAAAATGCAGAATTGCTTTTCAGATATAATCTGTAAATCTTTAGTTAATTCTAGGTGACGATAATAATAATAATAATAATAATAATAATAATAATAATAATAATAATAAAACAATTTCTGTAGTAAATAGTACACAATTGTTTTCTTTTTACAGGGAACAAGTCAGTTTGATTAATCTAGTCATTTGCAAAATATAAAAAAATTGCTTAAATAAATTAACTATAGAGTGCTATATAACATATGTATAGAGTTTTAACATGATTTTTGTTTTTATAAAAAAAAAAAATGTTTATTAAAATGTAATTTTGACAGAAATATCACACACTCATTTTTTTGTGGTAAGTTTGCCATTAATTTGTACTCATACAATACGACTTGATGATAGATCTCAGAAGTGTGTATAGCGGGTGATGTGATTGTCTGTGGGGGCATTTAAGACACCCCTACCCCACCCCTTCCGACTCTTCTCCCCACCCCCTCCCATGTGTTCCACCAGCGCTCTATGTCGCTTTAAGTCCTGCCCCCCGGAGCCAGCCAACAGCAGCTGTTCCATATTCATCAAGCCCTTCAGTCTTAAAGAGCCCTATCCCGAGCATGGAAAGAGTCATTTCTCTCTCGCGCGCTCTCCCAGCCACTCCATCTTACCGCTCTCTCCCACCTCTGCTGCTGCGTCTCTCACTCTCCTTCTCTCTCTCTTTCTTGCTCTCACCCCCCCTTTAGCTGTCGCCAGTCCCCCCCTACACTCCGGCACATCCTCATCCACACACAGATACGTACACACGTGCACACACACACACACTACTAACTTCCACACACACACACACACGTGCACTCGCCCACAGGCGCACCCACTTGTACCTGTGCAGACTGGGGGGTACCGTGCTGCTGGGTGCTTCGCTTTTTTGCTTTTTCCTTTGAAGGTGTCTGCCTCTCTTTTTTGTGGGGGGAGAATTAGTTGTCACTTGTTTTACTCTTTCCTCCTTTTCTGCTTCCTGGAATGCTAAAACTGGACTGATGGACGTTTCAGAACTTTGCATCCCTGACCCTCTCAGCTATCATAACCAGTAGGTGCACCTTTCCTCTCTTTCATTTCTGCTTTGTTTTAACCCACTTCCCTCACTGCGCTTCCTTTCACTTTTCTTTCTATTTCTCAGCTTTTTTTTCTTCTTCTTTGTAAAAAGTATTTGATCGAAAGCAACTTTTTTTTTTTTTTTTTTTTTTACTGTAATTGCAGAGACTTTCTACTTTTATCTCGCTTTCTCTGTCTCTCTCTCTCTCACACACACATACACACACTCATGCATATATTCTCAGTCATTCTGTTTTGTGGTAAATGAGGCTTGAAGACACTTTTAACCACAGGATAGCAGGTGCTCTGAGATCGTACCGTGTAGGACGCAAAGAAATCTGTCTCCTGAAAGCCGGTGGAGAGATGTGTGTGGCACACTCTTTGCACATTGCATTAAGTGCGTAGCCAATCAATTAGAGGCTCCTTAATGCGATTTCCTTTTATTTGTGTGTAAGAGTGTGTGTGTGTGTGTGTGTGTGTGTGTGTGTGTGTGTATGTGCGGTAAAAAGAAACAAAAACCGAAACACTTCTGAAGGTCCTTCATGCTGGACAAAAGGAATAAGTGACGAAGCCAGGAAGCAGCACTTAGACTCGTGCCTCCTGTTGAAGGTGTGGGAATAAAAGGAGAGAAGGTTAAACAGATCACATGGAGATTGGCTCGGCTGGGATTATTTGTTGGTGGAGAGGGAGAGAGGAAAGGATGATAATGGGGAGACGGGCTCAGTGCGGTGCTGCTCGGGACTCGCTCTCACACACTCTCCACACACTCACACACTCTCGCGTCTGTCCCGTCACGGCGCTTCATAAACTTCTGCTTTTAAATCCCCAATGCATTGTCATTCCCATACAGTTTTAAAATAATTGAACCACAATGTAGTTTGTACTTTACCTTCTGCACATATTGTGGAAGTGTTTTATATAATTAAATTTTTTTAACTATTTGTTTAATTGTTAAAAAAAATCATAATACCTCTGTCCAGTTCTTCAAACTTCTATAAATATCTACATATAAATACGAAAACCTTTTTCTTTGACGCTACTGCTTGTGCAATATTTCTCCCAATTTATAGCCATCCGAAGTTAATTTATTTCTTTATTCCTGTGCTCACTAGGTGATCTCTACATGTACGGGTATATATCATGCTGAAAGAACAATCATAAGCCACACTGAAAGCGCTCATAATTTAAGACGATAACTCTTTTCATGCTAAAAATCTAATCAGCCAAATGTGTGTGTTGTGGCTGGATTATCATAAAATCATACACACCGTGGCAGCTTGAAAGATTGATATGATTGAAAAGAGTAATGGCAAGTAGCTCGGACGTATGTTTTGTTTTTTGTTGGCTTTTTGCGACGTGTGAGACACTGAAGGAATGGAATGAAACATGGCGAAATTGACAGTGCTACAAAATGGTGTGTGTGTGTGTGTGTGTGTGTGTGTGTGTGTGTGTGTGTGTGTGTATTTGGGGAAGTGTGTCTGTCGGCTGCTGACCACACTGTGCCCCGGCCGAGCTCGTTAACTCCTTAGCCACGCATATTTTAATCTGCTTTGTAGAACTAAGCAGGATTAGTAAGGTTCAATAGAGCTCTTTTCTAGCTGCACAGGGAACAGCCTGGACTCGAACCTACACGTTCACACAGTTTTTAAAACAGCTCATGAAATAGAGTGGAAAATAGGAGAAAATGTGCATGTAGGTGTAGATTAGTGCTGTGATTTTTCAGCATATGCTGTATGCATATATTTTTCATTATAATAAATTCATATGTATATATTTATTTTTCATCAACATCAGTTTAAATAGAAATTAATGTTAATATCTCAAATATTTTATATATGAAAATTAAAAAGTACCAAAAAACTATGAAACAATGAAAATATTCCTCTCATTAACTAAATACTATTTTTTTATATATTTTTTTTTTCTTGCAAAAACTTGCATTTAATGTCAATAATTATCATTTATACACAGCCTGTGTACACTTTATACTATTTCATAATTCCATGTCATCTCTTTTATGTTAATATTTTGTTAATGGTATTTTGTTTATGTATTTATTTGTAATGATGTTAATTATATTAACATTTTATAACAAGCTCACAGATACAGACAGATTTTTTTTTATTGTACATACGCATTTCTGGGGACAATTTTTGCTACACAGAAGTGACTGGTAGAAGCTTGTTTAATACATACACACTGATCATACGCGTGTGTGCACTGTAACAGTTTGTTAAAGATCAGGGCAAGTCATACATTAGTCCATCATTTTATATCTAATTTGATAAAAAAAAAAAAAATTATAATTCAATGTTCTAATAGTGTCTTAGACACACCACAGTATTGAGGTAGTGTGTAATCAGAGACATTATTTAAATGTGTGACAGTAGCATGCTACAGAAAAAAGAATGAAGCCAATTTTTCTACCAAGGCAGAGTTTATTTGAAACAAATACATAATAATATTTGAAAAAAAAAGGTTTCTGTTTTGTGCTAAGTTGATGTAACATCAACGCTTAGGTTGGGTTTGTTGTGTGTGTGCGTGTGTGTGTGTGTGTGTGTGTGTGTGTGTGTGTTTGTGTGAAGCAGGTGTGTTCTAGAATAAAATGAATTAGTAATTTTTATAATAATATAGCATGTGTGTAAATGTGTGTAGATAGGGTTGTTAGATTACTTTTGTATTTTGTGTTACTGCTAATGGATACATTTTATAATACTAAAACTGGAAAGCTCGAAAATTATTAGCTAATTGTAAAAAACAAAAAGTAAAAAAAAAAAAATAAAAAAAAAACAGACTATAATTCTAAAAAAAGATTGTTTGTTGAAAATTAAGGTTAGGAAAAATAGAATATTTGGTCGAGTTTAAGTTTTGAATATAATTCATATAAATACAATATTTTTTTTAAACGTTCTAATAAATCATCTTTAACAGCAGAGATTGATCTCGAGTGAAACGCTCTTGTTCAGTGTGTTGAGTTGTGCATTAGTGTTCCACTGGTGAATTCAGTATAGATCTTATTCTGTGACCCATCGCTTTATCCACACCGATAATGTAAATAATACATTCATTAGTATCAGATGTAGAGATCCTCGATGATTACGCGTGACATTTTCAGAGAAACGACATCGATGAGCGTGAAATGTTTGCGGATCCGGTTTTCTGCTAAATCTAACATTTGTGTTTGGCCCATGTGGCAATCGTGTTTGTCTGTTACGCTTATTTTTATAGTGTCTTCTTTGTTAAGTTTGCATGCCAGAGCGCAGGCAGCAGCTGGGGGGATATGTCTCTGTTTATTGCCCCTCTCGAGTTGTTGTGGTGCTTCTTTACTACTCCAAAATCTGGCAATATTGTGCCTTGTCGCTTCGAGTTTTTCTTTGCTCTTAGCATTCACAATGAGCAAGAATGAAAAGAGACAGGACTTTTTTATGTGTTCCTCACTTACTGACAAGCCTATCTTGTTTTCTCACTCACACCAGTACCCCCCTTCCCGTGTTAGTCTATAGCGGAATGACAGTGCGATTATGTATTTCTGTGGCGAACCTCCATAAGCACTCAATGATGAATTACACTTAAATTTGTTTGACTTCATTCCCAAGTTGGCGCATTAAATGCTTAAAATGCACAACCCTCCCACTGCTTTTGCTCTTTTTTTTTTTTTTTTTCCCCACCCTTCGGCTCCTTTTTATTGTATTACCTATAGAGAAAACAAGGCAACGGAATTGTATTAGTGTATCTTAAGTTAAAAGCTCCTTGCTCTTTGACCAAGTGTTTCAGTGCTATTGGGTTAATCAGATTTTTGCTGTCTGCGTGGAGATGCTATCGTGGCTAAGCAGAGCAGCCCCCCACTCCGACACTATCCAGATGGGATCGGCTTACGGTAATTTGGTTTCAGAATACATTACCCACACGGGCCTGTGGCTGCGCTCGACCTACCTTTTCCCTAAAACGAGGGGCTTTGACGAGACTAGGCAGCATATATACAAGCCCACAGCCTTCTGACTGACCTATGGCACGTGTCGAATCAAAAAAATCTGTCTAATCAAAAACACTGTACACTTTACACCCTCACTGGAGCGGTGCTATTGAAGGACATGTGCAAGAAGTCTTTCTATTAGCAAATGACAACTGTTTTTTTTATGCATTGCTGTCACTCTGTTTCTAAACACATCTCCTTTACCAACAGGGCCTCCTTGTCCCATTCTCTGGCCACTCAGAAGGAGCCCTCTCGCTTCTGGTAAGCCGTGCACAGCACGCTCATTCCTTGCACTGTAAATGAATTGATTCAGTGGTTGTGCACTCGTGTGGCCCACATGGGAGCCTTTACCCCCCCGAGGTTCTCTGGGATGCGCTCTGTATTGACCGTTGCACGCTTGCATTTTGTGTTGCGCATGTTTCAATGCGAGTTTTTTTTTTTGTCTTTTACTCTCTCTCACACGCACGTACAAGTGATTTTAAAGTTAAAATTCCTTTGCAGATTGATACGACCAGTATTCATTTTCCATCTTAGCCATGGGCATCTCATGTCTGTGTTTATGCATGAAGGGTTTACTTGGTCATAACATGACCTTGTTGAGCTTCTTCTAGTCGAGAGCTCTGCAGTCTCACTCCCTCATTCAGCACTCTCACACCTTGCGGCAGCAACCAAAGAAGCCCTCGTCACCGTCCCCTCTCATTCTCTCGAAGGTTACCTTGGCATCCGAGCCTTGGTGTGACAGTGTGTTTAAAAATAAAGTGGGGTCCATTAGCGCTCTGAGGATAATGTCTGCCTGAGCTGGGGCCAGAACACATGCACAGTCTGGGGGCCTTGCATCCGCCTGCCTCCACCCGCCCGCAAGCAACTGCTATCACTGACACTGTGCGTCAGCACATCTTCCTGTTGCTCCAGCACCAAGAGGGCAGTCACGATTCACACACAGAAAAAAAAACAACAATGTGTGAATGAGATTAAAAATAATGAGTTTAAAGGATATTTAGAAATGCTTTCTTTTCAATTGAATGTAATAGAAAGCAATTGCTCCTAGAGTAAATCTAATAAAAACCGACAGCAGTGTAACAGTCAGTGCTGCACATACCATTTAATTGTAAGTACAACCTGCAGAGCAATAGCGTGGGTCTGTGCAAACCCCTTTGCCTCTGTTTGCATAAGTGACACTGTCAATCGCACAGACCTCATGAGAACGATCCTCGCCCTGCCTTCTGATTTGCTCCCTAATTAAATGTTTATGCAGGGGAAAATGCTAAGTCCGCCAATTTACACTTTGCGAGGATGAGAGGGGACGAACCACAATGTGCATTGGGTGGCTATGCGAGCGTTTATCGTACAATGTTATTGGTATCGAACGTTCAGCCGTTTGAAGGTTATGTTTCTGAGCAGTAATTGAAATGCAAAATAACATTAGGATCGATGGTTAGCTCTGTTTATTTATGAAATCAATAATGAAACGGTCCGTCACAATGCAGGCTTTGATTCTTTCTGACAGCCAAACTGTGTGCACACTGCACCCGGCTACTGCAGCCCGTACAGCCTCAGCTACACGGCCTAGAAAACCCACACTATCCTGTCTCTTCATACACACACATACACATAGAGACAGGACAGAAACATTGCAGTGAAAGTTTTCAGCATTGCATTTTGATTTGTGATAGTATTTCAGTTGGGTAGTGTCAATAATTACATTATCATTACTAATCTATAATTCATTAATCTATATAAATCATTAATTATTAATAAACTCCATTAATAGTACTTATGCTGAACAAATTATAAATATGATACACATTGCTTAAATGAGATGATCAGGATTTGTGGAACGTTTCCAAGTAAAGTCTTCAAAGTACACACACACACACACACACACATACACACACACATACAAATATATATATATATATATATATATATATATATATTTTTTTTTTAGTCAAGACTATGGTGCAGCACAAAACATGGTTGCATGTTGCACAAGATTATGTAAAGAGCAAACATGTATCAGTGCAAATACAATGCAATACAATGATTAATCATGATAACTAATCATGACATCTCAACAGCATCATATGAAAAGTTACGGGCTTAAGATAATTTTAGACTAATAGTTATCCCTCAGACGTGTCATTCTTCTAACTTTTTAAAACTTTTAGAAAAGTAAGCAGGTCAGTTTTAGTTTAGTGTCAGCATGTTATCTCGACAGCATGGCACTTTTGTTCTTCTGGTTCTGACCTGCTAACAGTAAGCAGTGGAGCAGAGTGTATTATAATGTAAATCTTATTTTACAGCAGCGTTATGCGAGCTGTACTGTTCCTGTGTGCCGCACGCCAAAGAGTGGAGTCACGCTGGGCGCTGCACTGGAAACTTTTTGGCAAATGCATTTGGGTAAAACTGCCAGCCAACCTGGACGAGTGAGTGAGTGCTTGGACGAGAGCTCTGGTTTACAGCAGCCCCAGCTGTAGCTGTCATGCGTTCTTATTTGAAGTTTGGATTGTAGATTCTTTCCTGTAGCAGTGCTAGAAGGGTGCTATTTAAAACGCAATATAAAAAGATATTGCGTTTCAAATAGCAGTGTATCAGAATGGCGTGGAGTTGTGGGTAAATCTATTCAGTGTTTCTGCTCTGTAGGGTGCAACTTAAATTCAGTTAAAGACAGCTGAATGTGTTGAGGACTAACAATATAATAGATGTTGGAATATAGTTAAATATCATTGGTATGGTTGTAAGTAAATGTGGTGTTGAAATGTAATAGTTAAGTATCATTGGTATGGTTGTAAGTAAATGTGGTGTTGAAATGTAATTTTTTTTTTTGCGTTTAACTAAATATAAAAGGCTGATCCATATTGTAAATTGAAAAGCTGTGATTAATTATTGCAATTAAATTTTTGCGCCAAGTCATTCATTCCCACAGCGAGATGGGACGGTTCAGATTCATTTGCGTTGTTGCTGTGCATGCTGAGTGAAATTTTCTCCAAAAATTGCAAAATATTATTGACTGGTGGTTTAGTTTTTGTGATTCAGCATTACAAGTGTACAGTGTTAACGTTTAGCTATTTACAGGAATAAAATGTGTGGAGGATGTAACACAATTGAGAGGATCGCTTCAGAAATATTTATACTGTGGGTAAAAAGGTACCTTCGTGGTTAAATGATGCCGTGACATTGCTTTAGAAACATTACACAATATATAATATATACATATGTCTAACGTCTTAATAGACCTAAATGCAAGGGAAAATCCTGCTCTGTGTAGAGTTTCACGATATATTTATAAAACAAAGTTAAAATTTGTTTATTATTTTATCTAGTTGCCACACTTGGGGCCAGTGTGTGATGAACAGCTTCTTCTCATGCACTCGTTATTGTGTTTTCCTTTTGCTCCGTTTCTTCATGACTGAGCATGGGTGAGGGTGCAAACATTTCTACAGCTGATTGTTCAGTAATTGTCACTTGCATGGGGCCGAGTCAGGTGGATACGTTCGTCTCTCCTGCTGAATATGTAAGTCTGTGTTGCATTTTCCACTGGGCATTCCCTGTGATGAAGAGAGTAATTGATGACTATGGAGTGATGGGCTCTTTGTTCATAGCAGGCAGAGTTCCCCTCTAAACAAGGACAGCATATGAGAGGAAGATTAATGAACTAATTTCATGCATCGTTCCTTGCTTTGGTCTTCGTCTATTTCCAGCTTATGCACTCAGATTTGTAATATACACATAATGGGGTGCCTTTATAATAATAATAATAATTCCATCTGTTGGGATTGGAAATGGATGGGCTCAGCAGTATGTACATATGAATTAACTCTCAAAGAGCCTCGTATTCATTTAATGCGTGTTTAGTTATTTTGAATTGTCTGCGGTGGATGTTGAATTTGATTAGGAAATGAGGTTTCCTTTGTGTCCAATATGGCTCAATTAGTTCGAATAGGTGGACGAGTTATTTTTGAATGTGCAGCAGGGTTTTGATTACATCTGTCAATGTGCCTAGGATTTGGGAGTCTGCTCAGAAATCAGGTTAACATATTTGTGTCTGTAAGTCTTACATCACTATCGTGAGTAGTGTCACTGAGTTAAATAGAAATGGAGGCAACATGAAGTACAACTTCATATCAGAGCCTCACACACCACCAGAGATTTTGATGTCCGTATGGTAAACGATGTTGAAGCTCTTCACTATGACAAACATACTTTTTATTTTTTTATTTTAGTAAACTACAGACATCCGGAATGATTTCTACAAAGGGACACCCACCTACGTACTCATTTCACTCCATTTCAGAGGCCCAGAATATATTTGATGTCAGCTAATTATTTAGCAGAAAAAGCACCATTATACATAATTTATAGTGTAAAACGAAAAAAGGGAGCGATTTAAAAAACCCTCCCTAGTGTGTGCCAAGCGAGGACTGAACTACTTTTTCCATATGATGAGCTGTTCAATTCAATAGGGAGCTTTACCACTGGGCTTGCACAGTTTCTGGTTAACCCATTCACTGCCACAGAATGAGCATAGCTGTATATCCTGCACACACTTTATCAAATGCAGGTTTTCTGCCTTGCAGGGATGCAGCATTAACAGTGTAACAGTGAAATTATGTACGTAGAAAAAATAACAGTGCGTTGTGGTCACTTAATAGACCATTTGAATTTATATTTAAGAGTAACTGCGCATATAAGTCATGCATAAAGCATTTTGGCAAAATTTACTGCTTAATAGTGCTTTATCTAGTGTTCTCATATTCCCGCTTTGGTTTGGGTTACCTTCTTCGCTTTAATAACTACTGTTCCTCGAAATAGTTCCACAATAAATAATTTGTCAAATCACTGTAACATTAGAGTTGTGCTCGCTGTCTCTCCAACAGAGATGTATGTGTCCGGTGAAAAACACTATTTCAAGTTGCAGACTCCAAAGTATGCCACAGTACTGCGGTGTGCTGTTTCCTAAAATATCGTACAAAAGCATCAAATGTCTAACTGTGTGTAAAGGGAATATTTAAGTAGATTAAGCGTTATGCGAATATTAAAACACGTTTGTTTCATACGTATGGGTGTGTTAAGCAAAGCGAAGCGTCTATGCACACTTCTTTAATAAACATTTATTGGATACAAATTAAAGTCTAATATTTGACACGGAAATACTCAATGAACTGTTGTTCTTTGCGCAATTCTGCAACACTGTGCAAGTCTCCCAGCTGATCAGTGACTTCAGCTATCTGTGGAATTGTCTACAATTCTCTCTTCTCATCTATAAAAAGGCTTACGTCAGTGAACGGAGTGTTCCTGTCTGAAGACGACCCCCTTGTTTCGACCCCTCCCCTCAGAACAGGAAGGAAGGAAAAGATCAATAAATGTGATCTGCGTCTGGACCCGGGCTATCAGACCAGGCAGGGGCAGCAAGCACGGCTAGGGCTCATGTTGTTGTCGTGAGTGAGCTCATAGTTTTATAAAGACTGCAGGGAGAAGCCGGGCAGAGGGGCTAAATTTAATCCTGGGCTGCAGACACGCGAGTTTAATTGCCGGGCTGCTGGGCCGGGCCAGTCCCCCTTGTGGTAACCCAGCACCAGCCGCCACTGTGAGTAGCCCACACGGACTATTGATCCACTGCCCTATCTCTCTTTCTTTTTTCTCTCGTTCTCTTGTTTCTCTCATTTGGCCTGCTTTGCTCCTCTGCTCCATCATCCAGATTATTCTCCACTACTACATTCTTCTACACTATTTCATCTTCCTCACTGTGTTCACTACTCACTCACTTAGTCGTTTGTTTTATATATATATATGGTTCCCTGTTTAGAGAGAATACTGAATGAGCATCCCCAAAATCTGGCCTCGGTTAGAGATACAGACAGATTCTGGTAGAATACAGGACATGGTGTTATTTGCTTCATTTAAATGTGATTTGTATAACACAATAGACATTGTGAGCAAAGCAGCTTACAGAAATAAAACGGATTCAGATATAGATTTGATATTATTAAAATGATTATAATTATTATGAGCAAGCCAGAGGCAAAGGGACAAGGTAGATAAAATGAGAAAGAAACCTTAAGAGAAACCAGATTCATAAGGGATCCCAGTTTTATCTGGGTGACACCGGATACTGTGATTATACATCATTTTCTTCTATCACTGTGTACTATCTGGGCAAATGGTGCAAGTGTGTAACCAGGAACTTTTTTGATGAAGTTATCAGCTGTTCCCTGATGGAGATTTGAGTGCGCACTCTTAATATCAATTAATGACCGAAGACACCTTCATGGTTTCTGAGCGGCTGCATTCACAGTAAACTCATATGTTTGTAGGTTATCTTTTAAAGCCTTGATTTTGTAGATTTCACTGTTCGCTTGCATTTCTGTCTCAAATATGTACATATGCACACACACACACACACACACACACACACACACACACACACACACACACACACACACACACACACACACACACACACACACAATTTAAAAAATTGCCCCCTAGGTCTGAGGCCCCAATATTCCCTTGGTAGCTGTTAACCCAAAGCGTTTATGTGGCTAGGCAGAGGCAGTCTCCATATTTCCTAGTGGTCCTCACTGGGCCAGTCTGGCTCATACCTCATTCCCCCCCTTCCCCCAAGGGGAAGGCCCCTAGAGAATGCACTTCATCTAGAAAAAAAAAAAAACCATTTAATTTGCATGTTCATATGATGAAACCAAATATTGTCTGTACATGCAGACAGAAAGATTAAATCCCGAAATGCACTAATGTTGTATTCATCGAATACGATCAAAAATGATTCAATCACTTTACACGCACTGTTTACTAAATTCGCCCCTGCTGTAAATGCTGCCACACCTAAGTGTGAGCTCTCTGCGCAAGTCGCTGCCTCCAGAGGGAAAGGGCAATGTGGCAGTGTGGCAGCTGCCCGCGAGGCTTGACTGTTGCCTGCGAGCCCAGAGGAGTGTGAGTGCCTGTCAGGAGTTAATTGAGTTCCTCCTCCAGTGGCTGCTCCCAGGCCAGACCCTTATCAGGCACATCGCCTGGGGTCCTCTGACTGATCCCCCTGCCTCCTCAGAGGGCCATCTGATAGCGCCCTGTCTGCAAAGGACTTCCCGCTCTAACTGTGTGTGTGTGTGTGTGTGTGTGTGTGTGTGTGTGTGTGTGTGTGTGTAAGAGAGAGAAAGAATGAGAGAAAGTAAAACGGAGGGAGCTTGGTGGACTGGAATCTGCTCACTCCACTGTGAAGGAATTGCGTACAGGAAACACATACCTAGATTCAGAATTAGTTTCTGAATTTGTTTTCCTGTGAGCCTCATTGCACGCTGAGGTTAGAAAAGCAAGATGGCACTGAGGGTGAGAGACTCTGCATTCTTCCGTGGCCTTCAGGAGCACGGAGGGCACGGGATCATTAGAGCAGCTAATCTCCAGCGCCACCGCCGTGGCGCAATGACATTACAGCAGCTAAAATTCTGTTAGGGCTGCTGCAAGGAATCAGATTAGCCTCAAACTGAACATTATGCTTTTGTGGCCACCACTCAGCATGAATTTTGATGGGGAGTACAGTGGATCAAAAGGGGGTAGGTGAAAAAAAAAAAAACGATCGATGTGGCACTCGGAGCATGCAGAGATAAAACACAGAGAAGAGCGAACTTTAAACATAAATGCAAGGCTTTTCTTTAAGGTTTGGCTAAATATTTTGGATGCACCAAAAAACGTTTGAAAGTCAAGATTTAAATTATTGAAAAAAGGTGTGATGTTAGTGACGTAAGAAAGGTCGGATGATCTAAAACAATATTTTAGTTATGAACCCAGTGCTGGGAATTCAAACACTTATGCAATTATGTTAAGTGTCACCTCCATGCTAACCCTTGGCCTTTGAACTAAACCCGCCTGAATATGAAAAATACGGGCTAAATCGAAATGCCATGCTTTTTGACATTTTAAATATATAGTTTTTAATAGTGAATGTGGGAAACGTGCTCTCTTTCTCTCTCTCGCTTTCTCTTATACGCACACATATATACAATGACGGATGAGAATTCTTTTATTACCAGTGAAAAATAAATTTTTTTCCCAATTTTTCCCATTTTCTTAATTTTAATTTTTTTTTTTTGGGGGGATGACTCTTTTTACATTGGCTTCAAAAACAGCAATTGAGGGCTCAGACAAAGGCCTTATTCTGCAAGGTCAACGGTTTTAACAGGAGGCAGTTTTTTATTATTTATTTTAGCAGTTAACCTTTTTGTGAATTTCCAGAGGTAGCGGCAGCTGTGGCTACGATGAATATACATGGTGGGCGAGTGAGAGAAAAGCTTAGCAATGATTTAATTTGACACGTTGACCCTGTATTCACAGACATGGGAAGCCAGGATGGGAAAGTAAGGGTGACCCGATGACCCTAAGTCTTGAACCCTACAGTCACCCACACTTACAATTAAATCAGCCGGGGAGGGAGAGAGCGACGGCAGAGAAACAGAAAAGATATATAAATACGATTTATTTTTTTAATTCTATCCTATAGCACATTCATCTCCTCTTCTCTTTGTGTATATGTTTTCTGAGAGAAACACTTTGTTTTGCTGATGATGGGGAATCCTGACAGTGACATGTAAGCTCCTGTGTGTCAATATTTGTCATTTGTTAGCAGTATGCTAATTATGCTAATACACTAAAACAAAATGCTCGGGGTGTGGGCCTGCCACTCAAAAACTAACCCCGGCAACATGATTTGCATAAAGTTAAGTGAAGCTCAATTTCGATAATGTGAACAAATGCTGACCTCTTACCCTGCTGTCTGCACCTAATACTAACGTATGAGTAATGGATGAGCAATCCAATGCAGATCCTTCTTTTTTTTTTTGTTCTGTGTGAAATACAGTACATGTGCAACAACATGGATTGATTATAACATTAATTTTTTATTAGTTAATCTGTAAATATTCAGGATTTCTGTGTTTAAACAATGTTTCACTTTTCCCAACCCAGGAAATACCTTAAATCCTTCCCATTTCTGTGTTTTTGTTTACTTCCTTTTTAGTTTGAATTTCCCATTCCTCAGCTCATGTAGTTGCTTTGGCATGCTTACAATATGGGTCTTTTTTTATCTTCTATCCTTTTTTTTTTTTTCTTAAAAAAAAACAAAAAACACATTTAATCTACAAGCATGCTGTCATTTGTCCCAGAATCCGAGCTCGATGATTAGATTACTCTGACAGCAAGTCTTTTAAAAAGGGAAATGTCTGGAACAGCTTGTGCACACAAACACTGATGTTCTTCATAATGCTCATAATATATGTCTATTTCAAAGCTGCATGAAAGCATCCTTTCTGTTGCAATTTCACAATAGTGCATTTCTTTTTCGGCTTGAGTAATATAACCTGAAACACGCCTTCTTATCACTTTCTAGCGATGCCCATGACAGTAAAGTCTCGCGTACATTTTAGTAATATGTAGATCTAGACAATTCATATGGAATATAGCATCCTGGTTTAAATATCCTCTGTTTTGCTCTTTTTTTTTTCCCAGGCTGTTAAACAGGATGGCCGCTGAGGAGCGGCACCTGCCCTCCAGCTGTGGCTCATACATAAAGACAGAGCCATCTAGTCCGTCCTCACTGGTGGACACAGCCAGTCACCCAAGTCCCGGTGCACACTCAGACGCTAGCGGCGGCTACGGCAGTGCCATCCATAGCCACTCTAACGGCCTTGACTCTCCTCCCATGTTCACGCCGGCAGGACCCCTTGGTGCAGCGGGCAGCGCCTGCCGCAAGCGCTATGACGACTGCTCCAGCACGTTGCTTGACGATTCGGGCCCAATCAAATGCGAGTACATGCTCAACTCTATCCCAAAACGGCTGTGTCTGGTATGCGGAGACATTGCTTCTGGCTACCACTATGGCGTGGCCTCCTGCGAAGCCTGCAAAGCCTTCTTCAAAAGGACCATACAAGGTACTGGTACATATAACATGCCATAAACAGTAAAACTCCCACTGAATTTCTGCTTCATCAGCCTTAAAATAAAATTGTTATTATTTCAAATGATCAGATTTCTGAATGATGCGTCTGCATTCAGTCAGTGATATACACCCTCAATGTATATCCCATTTGGCAACACTGGTGACATCAACATAATCAATTGATTTGCTTGTCTGCAAGGCGTGTATTATTACACTGACACATGATCAGATGACCACACTGACCGGACATGCATAGGAATTAAAGATGGTATATTTTTCACTGGTTTCGGGCCTTGCTTCAAATAGCACAAGAATTTTGAAAAGAGTTAGAATTAAATGCATAATATAACTTGTTTTCACGAGATTCAAATACTGATATTGCAGTTTCTAGTTCTAATGAAAGGCATCTTTTTTTTATTATTATTATTTAAACCTTTAGTGTGTGGTTTTAATACATTTTCATTATTGTGAAAATTTCAATGTTTAGCAATATAAACATATTCTGTTTTTTTATGGACGTATTGCCTAGTTTTAATAAGTGCATTCATTGACGAATCTTAAACCAGTCGATCCAGGTTAATAGTTTTGTTAGTAAGACTTAATTTGTGAAAGTTTAGCTATATGATCTGTGCACTGGCTGACACACAGTGTAGGTACCAACTGTCAGCAGTGAGGTCACATTGGTTTGGCATAGGCAATGCAGTCAGTGTGTTGTGACCCAGATATCAATCAGATGAAGTCATATTGATGTGTGTGTGTGTGTGTGTGTGTGTGTGTGTGTGTGTGTGTGTGTGTGTGTGTGTGCGCATAAGGAAAAGACAGAGTAACAATAAAGCATGACTACCCATAATTACAGCCTGATCTCATTGCTCTGTCATTGTAAACCTTTAACAACATGATGACACTAATGCATATCTCTAGGACTAAGTCGCCTTATTACACAGGTGGATATTGGCTGTGCTTTAACGTACTAAATATAACTCTTAGATAGTGACCCGGTGTACATTTACAAATGGGAAAAGTTAAATTTTTTTATTCATTTTTTTTTTTATTCAGGTGTTTGATTTCTGTTCTGTCAGCGATGTTGAAATTGGCCCAGAGGTCCTATCAGCTTCAAACAGTCTATGTACCTTTTTGCAGACAAACAGCTGCCTTTGTCCAAATCCTTCTATTTGCACTGACTTTCACAGCAATCTCCTCTATTGACAAAAGATGAGTATTTTCCCTCAAGTCACATATTTAGAAACAGGCTTTTTAGCCTGCTACAGTGAGGTGCACAAAAGCTATTAAACCAAAAAAGGACCCTTGGAAGAATGAGGCATTTTAAGTGGAGTGATGGCCTAAACAATTAAAAAGAGGAGCGTTTCAAAAAAGAAAGAAAGAACGAAAGAAAGAAAATGTCAAAGACCTTTCTGCTTATTCCCCTTCTCTATGTCAAGTTGAAATTTTCTTCTCTATCTCTCCCTCTCTTTGGCTCTTTTCTTTCTCTTGGAGGGCTGCCTGTAATGGACCTAATCTTGTGCCGTTTGTCCGAGCCACAGGAGTTTTGTCAATAACAATCAGCGTTCAGAAGGAGTAATTAAGGCCGAGGCTTTTCATTAGGCCAAAGGGAGGGGGCTGTCTCCGGGGACGACCGGCACAATTAGAAACGCAGGCACGCGTCGCTGGGTAATTTCAGTGAAGGGGAAGGAAGAAGGGATAAAAAAAAAGAGGAACAGGAAAAAAAACTGTGGACTTTCTTCAGATTGGAAAGGGACAGTGCTGCTCTTTTGAAAGAGCGAGAGAGAGGCGGGCTAATGGCATAATAAGCAGACATGGTCCCCGACTGAACATGGGAGGATTTTGGGAGGAGAAAAAAAAAAAAGTAAAAAAGAAAAGAGAGCACTGAGGGCGACTGAGAGGATGAGTAGAAAAGAGAATGGGCAGACAAAGAGCCCTTAAAGGAAAAAACAGGGGAAGTGATGTGAATTAGACGTGATTAATTAAGTAAATAATGAGGCTGACGAGGGTTGTAAGTGTGAGCCAGCGTCCCTTTAATGAGGACAAAGCAGGAGAGGTGGCATTTAATTTGCCTTGTCATTTTAATCAATTCCATTCAGCCTTAACGCCACTGCAAAATGGCTTTTTTACTGCCAAACATGTAATACCTTCTCCACATTCACGAGTCTTATTGAAAAATGAGTTGTCACAGCCGCAAAGGCTGCTTTTGCCTTTTTATCACCAAGACAGTATTGTTAAAACAGAGTGATCTAAAGCCTCGCAGTGAATAGCAGGTGATCTGCAGGCATTTAAACTCTCCAGAAGTCATACCCGAGCATATTCAATTTATACAGTGCGCTTTGTGCTTTTCTCCCCAAACATCACTCTGCCGCCTTTTATTGTAAAGCCATGATACATGTTGTGTAGCCAAACCAAGAATAAACTTTTTATTGTTCCATATTTCATGTGCTTTATCTTTTTCTACACCTTCCTGAACTCAGCCACCACTTTTCTATAAACCAGTGTAGTTTAATACCAAGCTGAAAAAAGGTCAAAGGAAATATTATCTCTCAATAAGTTGCAGTATTTTTGTCTAATTATTGATGTAGGATGGTATCTTCTAGCATGTGTTATCACAATGAGAGAAGAATTTCTTGTCATAAAGTTCAACAGAAATTTCTTTCCGTTCTTTAATTCTCTCATTCCCCCTCTTTCCTAGCTTCATTTAGCTTTCTTTTTCGGTTCACTTCATCCCAGCCCTCCTTCTCCCTACAGACAAAGACTCCACTGGCCTTACCTTTTCAACACAAAGGTGGATGGCAAATCCATCTCTTGTAACCTATTCATCCACTGTAAAGCCCCCTTGAACCTGTATGTTGAGATAGTTACATCAGTCAGAGCCAAGCCCCAAATTAACGTCATCTCTGATCACCATCCTGATACCCCCCCACCACCATTGTCCCAGACACCTTGTGCACACCACCAATCAAACACTAAACATCTTCTAATTTCCAACTCATTTTGAACACGAGTATAGAATGAAAACTAAACCATATCAACTGCCCCCTCCCCCTTCTTCTGCCCAGTAATAGAGCTTGACAGTCAGCCTGTAAAAGTCAGTTTAGATTTTGATGAGAAATACCTGTCATTTTACTGTAATTTACTTACCAGCCCCTAGTCTGCCCCACACCACGCCCTGGCACAGGTCCTGAAAAGCCATAAAAGAAATTGAGACAGATAAATATTGAGAAGATAAAACTCTTTCCTTGTAATCTTTTTTTTTTCCACTAAAGTTATTTTTATGTTTAACAAAATAAAACTTAATATGAAACCAGATCAACTGAAAATGCTGGAGATTTAAAAAACTAAAAAACTAAAAAAATATATGTATTTATATTTACCTCTTTTTCTCTCTCTCTCTCTTTCTCTCTCTCTCTCTCTCTCTCTCTCTCTCTCTCTCTCTCTCTCTCTGTTGTTTCTGGAACTTTAGCTATAGACAGGTATTTAGTAACACAAGCTTCTACTTCTTTTTTTAACCCTTTAGAAAACATATCAATGTGTATCGTTACACCTCACTTTGGGTATAAATGCATGGCCATTATATTTAAATGGATTCCTGTATTTTAGCATAGCTGTCTGTAGTTGGTGTGTACAAGGGTGTAACATGTAAATTAGAGCAAGCTGGACATCCGGAGGGACTCACAGGACTTCCTGCTATGCTGATGATAAATTTTGCCGTTCAGGCAGCCAGGATACAGGCTCCGAAAACTGCAAATGAAAAGCCACATCTGCGCACCGATGTGTTGAGCATCAACCAATCCTCAGTTATCTAAGAAGCACATCGGAAATCTATTTGATTAAAACTGTTTTGTTTTTCACATCCACAAAAGGGAAAACAGGAAGAGGAGCAATCCGACTTCATCACACTCATTTTCACACCTTTATTTACTCCAAACCCAAAGAGATCTGTGGCATTTGCATACTGATTTGTATAACCCAGATAAGAGGTGGAATTTCTAATTATTTAATATATCTAGGGACCTTCCACTTGATCTGTGCAATAATGTGTTAACATAATTGCCCGAGTTGGGAATGGAAATGGAGGGAAGCAGAGGAAACGATGGTACTGTATAGTAATAGTTTTTCTACTTGTAAAAATAGAGCCAAAGCTTTAGGAATTAAATGTGTATGTGGTGCTGTCAACTATGTATATCATGTTGCATCTTGTAAAGTTTGTATTTCTGAAATCCAAAAAGCGAATTGAATAAGTTATGAAAATGTGTGAAGTGCATGAGGATTTTTGTGCAGGTTTTGAATGTAACATTTAGACTTAATCAAATAAAAACTCAATTTACATGATGACCATAAGCAGTATGTGTGTGTATATATATGTGTATCTTTTTTAATAATATTCAGAACCTGTCCATGCTAAACCGGTGTGGTATTGGCATTCACAGTGGACTTTTATTCTGCATTCAGAGCTCTCTCATGCCATTACCCATACACATCCTAATTGAAATGCCTCCCTCTAGTTAAATGTACCTACATGGACACACGTAGAATGGGGTCGTATATCAAGCACTCTGGCTATTGTTAGCTGTACAATACAGCAAAAACAGCTCTTTATTGTGTACCAATGAAACCCCTATTCATGTGTATCAAGCGCTGAAGTGCTTGACTTGAATAATGCATCAGTGCAGTAGACACACTATATGTAAATGGGGGTGGGGGGCCTGGTTCCGATTTGGTCAAACATAATGTAAAATGCTAATAGTGGTCTGGTTTAGAAAGTGATTTGCTACTCTGCTCTTTTCTAATCACAAAGATATTTAAATAACAATAAAAACGTTCGTCAATGCAGTGTATAAAAAAATCAGTTTTTTTAATGTATTTTTGATGGTGAAGTACAAACAACTCTTGTTTTTTCTGTTTTTAATTTGTTTCAAATCGAACTTGTCCGGTAAAGGACATCTATTGTAGGTCAATGTGGTACAGTAGGTTCTTGCGTGTCATATGATTTGGCCTTTTTGCTTACCTCCATGTTCTTTTCTATGCCTTCTGTCATCTCTTATGACCAAATCAATTTATTGAAGAGAATAAGAGATCATTCTACAGATTTATGAATGAATTATGAATGATGAACAATATCTGACCTGATGAATATATTGATATAAGGTCTGAATAGATACATCTCAGGGCCCTATTGTGCAATACATATCCCAGGAACTGTTCTGCTTTAAGCTTGTATTTATGTGTTTTCTGAAAAAAACATGTATTAGACAACAGAGCTGATATTCCTTTAACTCGTTTTCTGCTCAGGTAACATAGAGTACAGCTGTCCAGCCACCAACGAGTGTGAGATCACGAAGCGAAGACGCAAGTCCTGTCAAGCCTGTCGATTTATGAAGTGTCTGAAAGTCGGCATGCTAAAAGAAGGTAATGAGCTTCTTAGACATTTCTAACTGGAAATCATGTTCTAGTTTTTTTTCCCTGTCCATCTAACAGACATTTCCCTGATTACCTCACGTGCAGGCTCCATGAATTGTATGTTTTATTCCATTTACATCAGCATCACTAAAAGTGTATCACATGACTGAACATACTTGTATACCATTTTGGAATTCCAAATTGGAGTAATCTGTACACTAGGGATGCTATTTTTGTTGCCGTTCTGACATATAATGAAGCTTAAAGTTATCCCTTTTGACAGCTTAACCAACTCTGTGTATACTTTTATTTTCTCTTAATAATACAGTATTCTGGCATTTTAAACAGCTGTCATGAGAGTTCTTTTGCCAGCACTCTACAAGACACAGTTCTGATGCTGATGTAAGAAAATGTAGTTGCTGATTTGCCAATGGGCTAATGCCAGTTCAGAATAGGGTTTAAGGGCCCTGTTGGCATGGCCCAGCTGTCCACCCTCTATGTCCCAGCCACAGAGCAGTAAATAATGCCTGTTGGACAGAGAGACAGAAATATGCTGAATAGGTCGATCTTTGCATCTGACTAATAGAAGTGTAACAGTATTCCGACTGGAAGGTCTTCGCCACGGTCCCTGAGCACACACTCCAGCCGCTCTCAGCTCTCCCCAGCATATTGATCTGCTAAATGTTTTCCGAACATCTCAGCTCCCTTCCTGTGGATGCTTTTTTAAAGTCTTGCCACTTGGGAATTCAGTGACAATTAAACATGCTGGTCATGGATTTAATTTTTTTTTCTTCAATCTTGGACAGGTTTCTTTCTTCCTACTGTTCAGCTCTCTGGAGGGTCCGTGTTTTCTAGTTTGTCTCTGCCTGACCAGCAACATGTCTTGTTATTATTGTTATTATTATTTTTGTTAGTAAAGTGGAATTCCTTTTGAATGAAAAACAGAAGTGGGCATTAGTGCAGAGAAATAATATGCTAGTTCAGTAACATACTTTGCATATTTATGTTTTATGGAATGCAAGAGGAATGTAATATAATGCGCCTTTTAAAATGGCCATATATTTTTATATAGTATCTGTAGGCGATATTGCATGCATACATTGAGAACTGGTGAATAGAATATCCGTTTTGGTGGTGTAATACACCCAATCCATCCATTTAGTGTCTGTAAATGGCTCTTCCTCAAAGCAGCAGAGTGCAATCTATATGGACCTAAGTGAGGTAACGAAATCTCTCAACTGCATGTTGAGATAGAGGGAAGGAGAGCAAGAGAGGGCGAGAGAGAGAGAGAGAGAGAGAGAGAGAGAGAGAGAGAGAGAGAGAGAGAGAGAGAGAGAGAGAATGAGGGAGTAATCGCATTACTAGCTGATGAAAAATTAATGGAAATATATTATCTAGAGGAATAAGAGACTAGAAAATAGGGAAAGATGGTCATAAATGAATCACCAGTGTCAGTGCAAAAAAATGAAGCTTAGCTTAAACAAGAGCCAGTCGACTACATGGTCATAGTCATGTAGAGCACATGGCAACCGGTCTGTATGAAATGATATACAATAAGTATACATTTCTCTCGGCCGATGCCTTTGTAGCGGATAATGCGCTGAGAGTATATCATAAAGAATTCAAATCATTCCCGAAATTATGGTTGAATAAGTGATTTGAAATTGAATTTTTTTTATTACATTCCTTCTTTTCCTTAAATTTAACATTTGTTATAATTTTGAATTGGTGGTTCCTTATTGCCTACGAATGAAAGCGTGCACAAATGTATAATATTAACCTACTTCATCTCTGTTGTTTAGACTATTTTTGCTCGTGGGATATTTCTCAATAAGAGTAGTCTTTAAATGCACCCCACACAGTTCTCAGAATAGTTTATTGCTCACAGGACCTAGATGTCTAAATGTGTCTGATAATACCACATGAGCTAATAGAAGCTTTTTAGTTGGGTGATTTATTCAGGATAGATTCTGTGCCAGAGAACAGTGCCATGTGGAGTACATAGCACACCTTTCTCTAATTTTCCTCTAGTCCTCCATTATTTAGAAAAGGTCGTATCTCCCGTCCTTACTCATTTTGTTGCAGATAGCTACATCCTCCTTCAATGTGACTCGACGTCTGTCCTCAGCATACCCCTTATTACTTATGAACAAGTAACTTGTAGCACTTAACACGAAGCTCTTAAGCTCCATCCATGTCAGTGCCAAGTGAGTCTGCATGTACCCACACTCTCACCTTCACCTATAATTTTCAAACACTATCAAAATAAGTAAATACATTTTGCAAATGAATATGAAGACGTGAAAGGCATCTTGCTGTGCATTTGGTATCTCTCCTCAACGCAAGGTCGTGCGTCTGTCTTCCTGCCTACTCTACGTGAGCGCGAAATCAATCAGGCATTTCAAGGAGACAAGAACAAAACAGAGACCCGTGTCCATCTCTCTGAAACTCTTCCTGTCGCTTGGTAACTGCTGAGGAGAAGACTCCTCAGCCTCCAGTCTGTGCTTTTTTAGTAGGTCAGAAGTGGAAAGGTCATGCAGTGAATGGATACCATGAAGCCTTATTATAAGTATGCAGCTTGTAGAAAATGCATCCTAGATCATAATTTTCAATGGTAAATAATTGTTCTTGCACTTTCTTCATGCTTGAGCTACCAGGGACCATCATAGGCTCAAACAAATGTAAATTTCAGAAAGAGTCCAAGTTTACGTTTATCACTTATTTTTCTGCATTAAATTGTTAAACATCCAGTCATTTTCAAAACAGAAAATAGTCATGTAATCATATGATGTAACACAATTTCATTGTGTTTTGGTGTGTGGTCAGACAGTGTAATGTTCTTAGAGATATGCAACAAAAGTCGGTCTGAAGCTCCAGTGAAATCGCTTCATTTCCTCCCGTCTGTATAAAAGAGGAAGTGATCAATAGATCTACTCAAATGTCAAGGACTACGTTTTTCTTTCCTCTGATCAATGGAAGAGGATCAGAGCTGAGATGATAGGAAAAGATTCTATTGAGAGATTACACTGATGTAATCCAATGGCTACAGTGCCTTAACAGACTAGCAGATCCATATATGTCTCTGATCCATACATGGAGTGTGAAATTTAGAGAAGAAATGCTGAACATGTCAAAAATAAATAAATAAGGCAGCGGAAATGCATGTTTAGGTTGAATTTAGTAAAAAATATACTGGCAAGTAAATCCTAGACAGAACCCAAACTAAGTATACAGAATAACAGCTACAATTAAGTAGAGATTGAATAGAATTAAATAATTAAATTAAATAGAGAGGTTAATGAAGCTAAGCTCTGATGTGGACAGTCTTCCCCAGCCACATGGTGACCCATGGTTAAGAAACAGACAGGTCTGTTTGATGATCCCAGAGAAACACTGACACCAGAGTAGCGTCCTGAATGTCTGTGGCTAGTGCTTACTATGGCTCCCCAATACCGCAGACCAACCTCCCAGGACACAGATACTAGATGCAATAGCTATTCCAAGCGTGAAAGATGATGTACGTTGGAGAATCCTCAGCGTCCAGTGTACTTAGGAGGTCTGCAAAGAGGGCTTGCCTCATCCGGTGGTTCAGGAATGACAAGCTAAAATTAAAACTACAGTATATAATAGCATTCATACTCTAACAGGATTAATTAGTGCGTTTGGTTCATCATCAACTCAGTCCCTAGTAAGATTAGCACGGGTCTATAATTTGCCGTTTTTCCGGTGGTAGTTAGACCTACAGATGGTAAACTGTCAGCAGATGTAACCACTTGTCCATCACAAGAGCATTGATTTGGCAAGCACAGTAAATATAAACACACTGGTGGACTTAACTGACTTCTGATTTAAATATCAGGATGGTTCAGAAATATGGCTGAAGCAAACCTTTTTCTAGGTTGTGTGAATGGCTGTGGAATGCACTTAAGTAAAGAGGGCCTTATGTACCATTTAGAGGGGTACTGACGGAAGGTGCTTTACTGAAGCCCATAACAAAGCCTAGCAGGTGTTGTTCATTTCGATGCCTTTTTTTTTTTTTTTTTTAACATTGTATGTCTTGTCCAAAACTACACTGCTTACACCTTTAGTCCATTTATCACTACTCCAATAGACTTACCACGTATTGTGGAACAAGAAAATGTTTCTTCAGTAGACAACACAGTTATTGTCTGCTATGTTGGATATGTTCTTCTAGCATAGAGGAATGGACAGTAAGCATTTTTAGAATCGCAACATGCATAAGGGTAAAAATGCCTCCATGATCTTTTTCTTGTAATGCACAGGCTTTCTTTATCATGGACCTCCTATTCATATTTGTATTTAGGTATGTTTTGAAATCATTACTCTTCATTCAAATGAATGTGTTGCATCCCTGGATCAGACTAAAATTGCATTTTTTTAATTACCCAAATTGTGCCAGTATGTACTTTATTAAGATTGGCTGATTTTTGTGAAAAAGCTTTCCAGTACCTTCAGCAGTTTATTCCCACAATGTAAAGAGGTGTATGAGTCTGTCAACTCTCTGGCTGCCAGGTCCCCTGAAGTTGGCCAGTGTTTTTAAGCCGAGCAGGTGAGAGGATTACAGCAGGCGATAACACATGTTTTCCACCAGAGAGGATTGGGAGGGAGCGGGTTGGGCATCCCACTTCTTCATGAGGCCTTAAATGTTGTATATTATCTCTACTGGAAGACAGACATATGAATGACTGCTCAACCACAACTAAAGCACCCCTGCATGGTTCGCCTACATTCATGCATGCCCTAGAGAGGCAAAATACAGGCACTCTTAAATTCAATGGAGAATAATCAAGGAACATAAGCAGAAATTCAGAGAGCAGCAGAATTGTGCTGTGTGGTGAAAGCCATTCTTCCAAATGGTGCGATTGTGGTTTTGCGGTTCTTTTTAGCGCATGCCTTTGAGGGTCACTAAGCCACAGGGTGTCAGTTTTCTTAGTTTGGGATTCAAATGAGTGCTCAAGAGTGTCTAAAAGTCTTCAATGGGTATTTCGGGCCACCAGCAGCCCATGACCTTATTCACCTAACTGGTGGTTGGTTTATCATCTGTGTTTGTTGCCGTGATCTTTGCAGTTTTAAAATGTTTGTGTCATTCCGATCCTAATTTCAAACAGTAAAAACATTTTTTTTTATGCATTGAAAATGAACAAAAAATGCATTGGAATAATCATCTGAATGAGAATGACTGTGAATTTGCACATGCATCTTAGTTTGTGATTCTGAGAGATTCCTATTATAAGGTTGCTAACTTGCAAGAAGACTGTGTGGTCTCCAGTCAGAATCATATTGCGTGCTGATTGTTAACCCGACCTGGTAGATGTAATGGCAATGATTTATTAAAGATAATTAAGTTCTTAAACATCTAAATGACTTTTGGAAGAACTCACTTCCAGTTTAACCTACCAGAGTGAGGGGAACCTGCTTTATCTTACATCTTTCAGGATTCCGTGGTTACTCTTTTAGCCTGTCAGTTTGTCTGTTACCTCTAGTTCCTTCTCATCATCACTCATGAGAATGAATGCCATGACATGCTTGCAAGGCATCAGGAGCTGCCAGTCAGGGGTCGTGTGAAATAGTGCTGACGAGGGGGTTAACGGCGGCAACCATGAAAGGCAGGGTTTGTTTGGCCCTGGGACATGGCCCTGTGCTTTTCCCAGCTAAAAACAAGTCCGCCTAAGCTCCTCTTGGCACTACCAATCATCCCAGCCATGCTGACACTTTCCCCTCTCCCAAGGGACAGGCACCCAGAACAGGTGATAGATCCAAAAATAAGGTTTCCTACCAACCCTCACTGGCCTTCTCGGACCGGCCCACACAAAGTGAGTAGGGACAGGCCCTTTTGTAGGGGCTGTGCTTGGTGAGGGATTATTATTGTTTTTGTAAGAAAGAGGAGCCTGGGGTCAGCTGGCCCTTGTCCGGCCCCAAGCACGGGGATAATCCCCATGCAAATGCCAAACGCTTTGGCCCTGAGCCCTTCTTCTCTTCATTGGCACCCCGCTCGCTTTGAAGAACTGACACCCAAAAGCCAAACGCTATCTGCTCTCCACCAGCAGCCATCAGAGCTGTACAACACACACTCACACACGTATACATGTACGTGCTTGTTGATTAAGCTTACAGTTGCTATGTCTGTAGTATGAAGCAATGCTAGAAGAACAAGAAAAGAGTGTGACATGCTCAGTTTCTCATTTGCATTTCAGCATGTCATCAGTGACCTGGCTGTCTTCACTTGTTTTAGGTTGTGATAACTAATTGGAATTGGCTAAAGTCACATTATGACATTGCAATTGTTATCATTGGTGTCAAGAGGGTTCACCTCATCACTTCCTCTACAATGCTCTTGAATGACAACTTTCCAAATTTGTCTTTCTGAGTCTGCACATTTTTTTCTCCTTCTTTTAAAAATGATTTTGGAGAAATGAGTCTTGAGAAAGAAGAGCATAAATTTGGTATGCAATATTATCGACTTATATGAATCATTAATTATAGCCACTCATATTAATCATTAAGTATAGCCACTTATGATTGTATACAAGGCTTTCGTGTTTTCATTTATATCAATGATTTCAGTCTTTCACTCAATTCACTCAAAATGGTATATTGGCAGTCAAGTGGCCAGCTGCGTTTACCTTCTATCACTCCAAAGAAGTATCAGTGAGATCACAATAGTCCTATGATACGCCACTAATTTTCCATTAGAGAACTCCATATCCTTTCTCCCTGCCTTTTACTCACTCTCTCACCCTGACCCTGTCTGAGTGTAAGAGAGACTGGCTAGTGCCAAGCTTTAATTCCTGTCAGCATCTGTTAATTATGGCGGGCACTGTTCTAATTAAAACAGATACCCATGTACCTCAGAATGTTCACACCGGCTTTTCCATGGCTGACACTAACATGTGACACAGAGATGAGCATGGGATGTTTCAGAGCACTGGACTCACACTGGGCCACATGCTCAACAAGACCTTCCAGGGAACAGGAAGAAAACATACCATGTGTAAAATATGTTCCTTCAGTGCTCTGACCGATTAAATTTAGATTTGATACATGCAAATAATGTATGTTGTGTATGAATGCTTACAGTTTGCATTTATTATAGCCTGATCATAATCTGTTGTATGTTAGATGTCATTAATAGTGTAATAATCTACTTTGTAAATTGTAATTTACTCTTTGATCTTTGCTGCAATGCTCATCTTCATGATTATCATAGTGAAATTAAACTTTTAGTTAGAAGAAATTAGATTTTTACTGCGATTTAGCAACCGTCAAATGATTTCCCAATGTTTGCTATGAAGGAGGTACCATAGGGACCAGTGGGTAATTAGGTTAGTGGGTTGTCAGTGTCAGGAAATTGAAAGACAATCCTAATCAGATTTCTGTTTCTAGGGAATCAAATAATTTATATAAGTAGGAGAAATCAGCTCGTTCGTCTGGTAAAACAATAATGCAGTTTGTTTCAGCTGTCTTTTGTTGTGTATGTGATTATTTTAAGTGAAACCGTCTCTCAAAAGGAAATTAAATGAATGATGAATATCAGGCCACATTGGAAAATGTCTAGGATGCGATTTTACAGGGACTATAAATATTCTGGAGAACAAAGAGTTGTTTGAGCTAGTCAATCTTTTTTCTACATTGAAAAAAAAAAAACTCTCCAGAGGGTTAACTGTACACCATGCACCTCTCTATTTCGATGTGGATTTCACTGGTAGTGTAATCACAGAGTCAAACATTTTATATGCTTTTCCCCTCACTCACTTTACTTTAGCTCTATTTTTTCCTCACCCGTCCTTATGCGAGGTCATTCTCTCAAATCTCGTGCTTATTGTGTTGATTTTTTTTTTTTCCAAGCCATTGGCAGGATGACATTAGCATAATTTTCAGTAGTAACACTCCAGTCTCATTTCCCATAGCTCTGGGATTCTAATATGATGAAATCATTTAGCAAGCGCTCCCCCATTCGACAGCTCAAGTAGTTGGACACGCTTTAAAGCCAGCGAGCTTCAAAGTGTGCTTTAAACTCATGAGAACATTACAGTGTGTTTATTTTCATCCAAAGCGTCGGTAATTTCGACTTTCAGGTTCATAATTCATCTGTAATGAATAGAACTGATTTTGTAACAGTATGCGTTTATGTGAACGGCAGAGATATGGATTTGCATGGTGTGAAATATAAAAATGTATTAACATTCTTATCAAATAATTGACTAATAAATAACAGATGTTGTGATGAGCATTGTGGCATTTACTGCACTACATTAGCTCTGAAGTGACTCCAGTCGGGTAGCAGGGGAAATGCACTGATAAGCTTCTACACTCATCCTGCTAGAGTTAGTTAAATAAAACCAGGCTGATTTATTGGACCTTGTATGTGTGTGTGTGTGTGTGTGTGTGTGTGTGTGTGTGTGTGTACACGACAGCATAGTAAGGTGTGCTTGGGTGTATAGATGCTGGCCAAGCTGTGTGTGTGTATATGAAATGAGTAAGTGTCTCAACTCCATGGTTAGCATGCTCAGTGGCTCTGCAGAAAAGCTAAATAATTAGAAGGCCGGTCTGTGAGATCATTGACCTTTGTTTAAATATTCATGTGTTTGTTGTGCAGTGGACAGTGGAGCAGAAGCAGCAGACTGCTCTCACATATGGAGCACTGCCACTCCTGTGACACACTCCAGCAAAACAAGCACCAGCCTGCCTCTGCACACTGTCCTCTGTCTCTTTCTCTCTCTCTCTCTCTCTCTCTCTCTCTCTCTCTCTCTCTCTCTCTCTCTCTCTTTTCACCTGCCACACACATGAGTCAGGGTATGTTTGCGTGTGTTTGTTGTACTTCTGCTTTCCCTGTCTTTCTTTGGTTTTAAGTGACCGTTAAGGAGATGGAATGATTTATTTACACTCTGATCGTGCTACCTAAGAGGATTTTAAGTGTGCATGCATGTGTGTGGGTGGGATGTGTGCTGGATTCCCAAACTGTTGCATCACATCAACTTGTTTCCCAATTTTTTTTCAAATAGGATTGAAATGAAGTAGTTTTAGATTAAATTGTCAATTTGATATGAATGAATTCATGCATTTGGTCTCAAATAAAACATTTGATTGTGCATACAATTTTCTGCATAGGTTACGTTATACTGTACATTATATAAACATATAAACCCTGCTGTTCTATGCTTATCCAGGTGTTCGTCTAGATCGTGTCCGAGGAGGCAGACAAAAGTATAAAAGGAGGATTGACGCAGAGAACAGCGCCTACCTGGGCCTCACTCTTCCACCTCCAGCAAAGAAACCATGTAAGATTTCTCTAACACGCAATCTCTCTCTCTCTCTCTCTCTCTCTCTCTCTCTCTCTCTCTCTCTCTCTCTCTCTCTCTCTCTCTCTCTCTCTCTCTCTTACTCACTCACTCACTCACTCAGTCAATCACTCACTCACACACACACACACACACACACACACACACTCACACACTCTCACACTCTCACACATCAATATCTGTATCTGGAGTAATAAAAGCTGCAAAAAACTGTTATGTAATTTTGTGTGGACTTAATCATTGAGGATATTTAACACTGTCCTTTTCTTTTAAGGACATTCACTCTTTTTTTGTTAGTTTTGCAAAGTGCTGAATAAATGTACACACAGCAGATTTTCATTCGAATGAAGAATAAATGCAAATGTTTCATATACAAACACTTCACACTGAAAAAAATCCATTACAGAGACCTGAAAAACAGACTTTTTTTTCACAACAGCACAATTTGGACATGGAAGTAGGTATTTTTCTGTTTGACTGCCTCTTTTTTCATCAGGGAAAGCTCACAGACCCGAACATTGTTCCATATTTACAAGTCTCCTGAATCAATACTCAGTTGTTACTGGGTTGTTGTTGTTTTTTTTTTTCATTCTTTTTCAGCTGCCTGAATTGGATTTAAACTAATGACCTGTTCTACAGAGTAATATAGAAATCCTCACACTAATATTATATGACCGTGATATTTTTATTATAATAAATAAATTAACTAACCCTAACCCTAAAGTTAATATTTAAATTCACCAATGGCATAATTACCAACTAACACACACGATGGCAGTATAGTTCATAAAATATCCAGATACGTGATCATGTGTTGAAGTGCTCTTTCATAAAAGGTGATTATGTATCCTTACTTTTTGTTCCTTTAAGGATTGTTCTAAATTAAAAGCTAATCAGAATATACATCTGTGTTTCTTGTTCTACTCTTCTTTCTCAGTGACAAAGATTGTGTCTCACCTGCTGGTAGCAGAGCCAGAGAAGATCTATGCCATGCCAGATCCCACCATGCCCGAGAGTGACATCAAGGCACTGACCACGCTGTGTGACCTCGCAGACCGCGAGCTGGTTGTTATCATTGGCTGGGCCAAGCATATTCCAGGTGAGTTTGCATTAGATGTGTTTCTTGCAGAGAAATATACTGCTTAGAGTTTAACTGATAGATTGATGAGAATGACCATTGCTGCTAAAAAATTAAGTCATTACTGCCATGCCATGTATTCTCAAACATGTGTATTTAAGTCATGGCATGGAATCTAAATGGATGGTGCAAAAATCCTGCATCCTGTCTTGGAAAAGTGGACGTATATTCATCTAACGTTTTTTGATGCACCGTGGTACACTCCTTACCACCAGACAGTACACTTCAAGCCTGCCTGACATTATACATTCTTTTATTTAAAATGTAGGCAATACAGTTGAAAATTCCATGGGCATATAAGCAATTTCTCTGGGAATCAACTTTGTTGCAAAATTGGTTCACTAGATTACTGAGTTTAGATTTTATTGAGGTTGATTTAAAGAATATTTATTGTCAGTCTCGCCATATACAAGTATACACTATGAAAAAAAAAAATTCTCCGTGGCATTGGTGTGACATTACAGTGGTCACAGACAGAAATGTTTCCAACCGGCAACATGTACTGCAACAATTCAAGTCAAGTCAAGTTTTTTCTATAGCGCATTTCACAACAGACATTGTCTCAAAGCAGCTTTACAAAAATCAACACTTAAGGTGAATGGTGTGTGTTTATCCCTGATGAGCAGGGAAAACTCCCTTAGATGTAACGAGGAAGAAACCTTGAGAGAAACCAGACTCAAAAGGGGAACCCATCCTCATTTGGGTGACATCAAAAGTTTGATCATAAAACTTTCAACAATACAGAACACTGGAGAGTGAGAACTTACATGAGTACTGGAGTATAAGATTATAAGTAATGTTCTTTCTACAGTCTTCTACAGTCTTTATGGTTATAAAACTAGAAGCTCTGAGCAACTAATAAAATAGCTCAACATTTGTGATCATCACAGATCCAGCACCAGCTTCTCCATGCCAGAGCCTTTAAACACTCCAGGAGGTCCAATGTCAAAGTGGTAGTGGGATCCAGTTGAGAAAGACAATGTGGTAGTACAATAGACAAAAGTAACAGTATATCCAAAAAACTGGACAAATACAATAAATACAGAAAAAAATTGTAGGATGCAGGAAATATAATACAACCACACAATATGTGGGGTATAATCACCACTATCTTTTTTTTCCTTTTATTAAAGTTTTTTGTCTAACTGCCAAGAATGATAGAAGGAATGAGTGTTCAAATGCAGTTCTACATGAAGATGGTACCATTTTGGGATCTGTCAATGTAAAAAAAATAAATAAATAAAAAAAAAAAGCATTTCATCACTGAATGTTACAGAATGTTGTAGATGTTACATCAAAGGGTAGATTTGGTGACATTGTGTATTTTTAATTTTACCAGCAACACCATGTGAACAAATTTGTCGCAAAGACTGGCAGCTATAAGGGCTGAGGAATTAGTGTAAAGGCATCTAACATGGTGTCTGGTATCTTCCACTTATTCTAGCTAGATATTTTTAAATAGACAGTAAGCACTGCCTCATCCAGACTAAAATAAAACAATTTTTTTTGTGCTTTAATGTAGGAAATGAAAGATACTTTAAGGGAGTGTAGGTTTTAATCATGCCATTATGGCAGTGGAAGGAATTACAGTAAACTTATGCGAATGTTAATTAGAATAATCCAGTATTTCATTTCACCTTTTATGTTTCAGCACCTGTCCACATTACGCAAAATAATGTTTAATATGGAGATTATATATCTGCTGGAATCCACATTAAAAAGGGTCTGTTACATTTATACCTTCTGGCTATTATATAGTTCATACCAATAACCATGATAATTATCTGTGCAAGGTTTTAACATTTCAGTTATAAAAATAAAAAAAGTGAAACTGACCAACAGAAAGACCAATGCACAACTCGGTTACGTTTTTGGGGAGATGGTAATCGGGAAGCTCGTGAAATGTTATCTAGTAAGAAGATTAAGAAGACTTTGATCCCCATTCAGTCATTCTTACAAATGCGCACGCGCACACACACACACACACACACACACACACACACACACACACACACATTGCAGTGCTGTGTCAGCGCAGAAAGAGTTTAGCAAAAAAGCTTAGCCACAGATCGCTTAGGACCTATATATATATATATATATATAGAGAGAGAGAGAGAGAGAGATATAGATATATTATATTTTCAGTTCTGTTGTTTCAAGACACTGGAAATCTAAAATTATCTGAATCCAGGTTCGTCTTTACAGACTCACACAAAATGTCCAGAAATGTTTTTTTTTATTTTTATCCCATATCTCTGATAACATTTAATTTAGTATATGATATATTTTAGGGGGAAATAAAACCATGTGCAGTTTTTGCTAACCCAAAACATGGTACTATGGTTTTATATAATACAACATGGTATTTGTTGTAGTAACTGTAGGCCAAAATGAAAAGATGGTTAGATTTAAATTTACATAGTGCTGTCAGTCGTCTCCCCAGTGACACTGTGTTGCACATGGAGGCTGATTGAGTTGGGTATCGTTGTTGTATCGCTATGATTCAACCCCAACAGCGAGCAGGCAGGCAGTGGCTCCTCCCCACTGCGAGGCTACTGATTACATTCTGATAGATTTTCAGCCCTTTGGCAATGGAATTAAAAAAAGATTAACAGTTCATTATAAAGTGGCAAACATTGATTAGGACGTTGACAGATGGCCAATGACCAACATCCAAAGGTAACAGTTTATATGTCCAGAAAATTGGCACTTAACTTCCTCAATTGATTTTTCATTGTCCATTTTGTGAGGATAACATTTGAGCAGTTTATGAAAAAGTGGCAAATTTCTCTAGAATGGTCCTATCCAGCACTAATCTCAGAGTGCTTGAGAGATGCACATGGACAACAGCAGTGTGTAATCATCTAATTTTATAGCATCATAACTAGTACATTATTAATATTCTACTGCTGTATGTCATCCACCAGATATACATAAGTGCATTGCATTTAATTGTACAGATCAGGATCAGTAGATTCCCCAATACTCTCTCTGAAATTTCTTGCTACACCATAGGGCCAGTGATTTTGTGATGTTTCCCCTTTGCTTATAAAACACAATTTACAGTAATTTGTGACACACAATATACAGTAATTTGCGTTTTATAAGCAAAGGGGAAACATTTGAAGCAAACAGTTACACAAGTAAGCATCGGCCTGTCATTAAGGATTTTTTTATCATAGAGAGTGTGCATACTTTGAATAAATTCTAAGCAGAAAGCCTGGGTTAGTCTTTAAGTTAAAAATAAAATAACTAGCTTTTCCAGAAAAAGAATGCCTACCTTTTTAATACGTTTATACACTTTCTATCTTCCTTGTCACTTATTTGCCGTATTTATTATTATATGATTGGCACAATTACTCATGTCATGCAAAGTTTATCTACAGTGCTCTATGTTTGTCACATTTATTATAAAATTAGTTTTTTTTTGTTTTGTTCTTTACACAGTTCTGTCTGTCATCTGCACATCCTGGATAACAACTATATATAGTGAATTCTTCCCCAATCTGCCATAAATTGAATTGATAATTAATCCCTGAGTTGAACAGCTCAGCACTGGTTGACCTGGCAATGCGAGAGTGCACTCTGTAAATAGTTTGAGTGACGTCTGGCATTGCTGTGCTTATTACGGTCGATGTGTGGGAAATGTTGACAGATGGCTTTTTTACTCCCAAGGTGCTAAAGACCTTTCACATACATGCGGCCATTGCTTGTTCTTCTCCATCTCAAATTTCACAGTGTCCGACTGACAAAAGCATTACTGTAGTTACTTACAGCCTGACACACTATAAAATGCAATCTGGTTACCGATTTGGAGAAAGTACAGAGAAAGTCAACGGCTGAAAAAAAGAAATCCTCTCTAAGGGACCTCGTAGGCTGCTTTGCTTTGGTGAACATCGTAAGCACGGAAAATAGAAAAGTAGTGGCAATGCTGATATTGCAAGAACTTATCACAGCGTCAGTAGTCAGATTTCTGTGGCTGAAGTGCTACACTGAATGTTAATGTCATATGCCATGGTTTGGAATAAGGCTTTACACTCTGCATCTTGTGCAACCCAGTTGCTTCATCATATTAGACAGCTGTTAGTCTCCTGCCTCCAAGCCCCAGATTCAGAGGGCGGGATTTTTTCCACTAGGGAATTCTGGCCTGAGAGAGTCTGCAGAATTGTTTCCCACATGATCCTGCTGCAGCCATAGTAGCTGTTCTTGTCCTGTGATGCATCTCATTTTATGAGCGAGTTTTTGTATGAACTTACACATTTTTTTTTTTTTTTTCTTCAATGCAATGCTTTGTACTTTCTAAATTACTGGAAATTTGGCTAAAATACATAACACAATTTGAAGCTTTCTAGAAATAGAAATTCCATAGTCTTCATAGGTATAGAGATCTGAGAACCTTATTAAAAATGATCACCTCTCAAAGCTTACAGCTATCATATCTCAGCACACACCTCATGGCACAAGATTACTCCTATCTTACCCCCGTTCTCCCCACCCACCCAAAGCTCGCTGTTTTCTCTTTGCCATTAAATTGTGAAATCTCCTTACTGTGTTGCAGAGGCTGATCCCTCTCAAGCTGTGTAATCTCCTTGTAATGGAGTGTGAATACTGCCGGCCGATAAATCAGCACCTCATCAGCGGCCTTTATTAAATATAGACACCAACAGACAGGCCTTAGTATATTCAATTTACCCACTGACGGAGGCTTTAGCAGCCCAGATCAAGATGGATGGAGCAATCAGGTGTAGGCCCAGGCCTCACGCCCAACGCTTGAGATGCAGCATGCAGGGATGGAGATTTGAAGGGGGGCTTCCGGGACCATGCAAGGGACATCTGCTGCTCCGGGGCGGGGTTACGCTCAGAGAAAGGGCAAGATCTATTTTTGTTGTGTTAGCGCTGTCAAAGCAGAGTTTGTTTATGTGCACGGGGAGGGAAATGTGTGGGCGTAAGTACACATACCTCCTGTAAAAACCTTCACAAAATCAAATACTTCTACCTTATCCATCAGTCATTTAAATGTACTTATCTGTCTAATGCGTTTATGTAAAGCAACTTACAACCAATACCTGATAAAATGCTTCGCAGTTAAGGGTTGTTTCTGTATTGAAGTACCAGGTAGTGTCAGCTTGGCTTTGCTGGGATTTGAACTTACAACCTCCTGATCAGGAGCTTGGACACCACAAATTCACACCTTAGGGCAATTTACTGAAACCCAACTACACTGTATCTCAATCTCAGGACCGAACACTGGACCCTGGTGCTCTTTAGAATAAGCTTAACTTAAATTAATTTTTAATTCAATTAGATTTTTTTTGTTGGTAAAAACAAAACATCAACACATTGCAGTGGGTCTTTTTTGGCCAGACATTTTACACAGTAGTCAATAGGACATGGCTACTCATTAGCCAGTGAATCTGCTCAGCAGCAGAAATAAATGAAGTGTAATTACATGACTGATTAAGGATCGTCTCTTCCTTGTCACTGAGCTAAACAGAGATATATAATGTCCAGTGAAGACAGTGGCTCTCTGGGGAGGACTAAGTAGCAGTGGAGTCAGGTCAGAAGGTCAGAAACAGCAGATTAAGACAAGGGGATTACTGTATTTAACATTACGAAACTTCATATCGTTCACACTCCACTGGCCAAATGACCCATCATCGTGGCATGTGCTCATGTCTAATGGGCTTCTTATCATTTAAAGCACTGATACTGTAGATCTCAGCTTGAAGAGGCTTTCTATTTTAATGTATTCTGGCCGAACAGATCTAAATGTCGACGCTAAATAAATGTCAGAGCCTTGTTTTGTATTATTACAATGCTTAGTGAAGGGCAAGAGTTTAAGATATTTTATTTGGACATCTTTCTTTGACAGTTTATTCGTTTTAGAAAATAACTGAAAATAAATTGAATGTGTTGCATTTATTATGGGTTGAAATGCAATTTGATCAAATCTGATATGCGTCTAGCTCCTCTACTGTCTCTCTGAACAGACTCGCATCAAATTAAGCATCATTAGTGATGGAGTCATGCAAACTGCAAAAGAATGGTTAAGAATAAGAAGAGGAGGCTTCATATTAATGGCCTTTCTCTCTCTTTAGGATTTTTGTGATCATTCATTTATGTTTGTTTTCCTATTGTTTACGCGTTACTCTTACCCAGCCCGATGGCGCAGACATGCCGTACTCCAATATTATATACATTTATATCGAACGTGACCTCAACTTAAGGTCAGTGGAAATGACAGAGGCTCATTTAAGTTTAAAAGATTGAAAGCATAAACAAGTCAGTCGACGCAGCAATGACATGCGGGTGAAACAGGGATGCTCAGCAGGCAGCAGACTCCTTTTGGAAATACAACCGTGGGGAAGAGCTCTCGGCAGGTTATGCCTTCGATAGCTGATGGCTAAAGCCAACATATAAGACTGTATGGCTTGTCTCTCTGATTAGGAGCCATGATAGAGCAGTTCTGTGTCTAAAGTGCTGGAAGTAAAGCCTTTTCTCTTTTTTTATGGCTCTTTTTCTGTCACTCTAACTCAGTAATTTATCTGTTTGCTTTGGCTTTTTTTTTGCGTTTCTCTTTTTTTTCTGCATAGCTCTTGAAGTGTGTTGTGCATTTTCTTCTCTCTGTCTCTCTCACTCTCTCTCTTTCACTCACACACTCACTCTGTCATCAGATTGAGGGTGAAATATGAGGGGGTGCAGCTGGAGGGGGCCACTATACCTCGTAATTACATCTCTTTTTATGAGCACTGCTAATGGCCCTCAGGGATAAGGAAACAATAATAAATTAATATGAATATTAAGTTCCGCTCAACACGAATGTGGAGTACTTAATTTCAGCCCCTCTCCTGGTGGACAAAATGACAAAATGCATCCTGCTGATTGATCACAGGATGAAAGTTAAGTGCAAATGCCAAATCATGGCTTCTATATCTTTGGAAGCTATTTTACATCTGATACAAACAGTTTGAACGATACGATTCGGATTCATCCAAGCATTTATCCTTTGTATCCAATTTTTGTCAATACCGCGCATTGTGTTTATTTTAATGTTCATGTTGTAGCAAACGTAGTTAGCAAGTCTGTCACCCTAAAAAGATATAAACATCAGCAGTACAGGATTCCACATAAATTCAGGAGGGCATGAGGTCAAGGAGGAAATACAATTTCATATATAAGCTTGTAAATGTGTTAGGATTAAAAGTTGCTGTTTTGCTGTTATTTTATTTATAAAGGACTTCTGGGGCTATAAAAGTCTTTCTTCTTTTTGCAGAGCTGAGGCTTTTACCCCGTTTCAGAAACGTTGACTTTGACTCAATGGGCATGAAATATGTCACTGAGAGCCAGCCAAGCCTGTCTTTGTTATAGCTGCTGTTTCGAGCGATGAGCTTTATTGAGCTGCATAAAAACAAGCTAAAAACTGATTACTTTTTATACTAGTGTTGAAGACAGACCCGCACAGGGGATTCGTTCACAGACTTGATAAATTGAGTTTTCAAAAACATTTCAGCCTTGATATGAAAATGTGTGGTATGTGAACGGGCATCTCACTCGGCTGAGCGCTAAGATGATGATGTTACAAGGCAACTAATAAATTTGTAAAAACTATACTAAATGCCATAATTAAAAAGAAATCCAGCATATAATATATTGATATAATACTAATAATAAATGCCTATATAACCTTAATAGGTTAAGCCAGACACTCAAACTATCCTGAGGTCATGGTATATACTGTGCTGGTTCCATGCTTTTTGCATCTGTTTATCAGTGTAAGCAATCAGTCACTAGTCCTGCTTGCTGGTAGAGGGTCTTACCTGCATTTCAAGCCATGTTTTGTTAAATTCTAATTTAAAATAAACTGAATATCAACTGAAAAGACTCTGATATTAAAAAAAAATTGTTTGTGGTATTTGCGTAAGGTAAACCATTTTCAGCGTGTGGAATGAAGTTCAAAGTTTTAGTCTTGACTCATTAAACATTTGTCTGATAAGCACATAAAACCTTAAAAAAAAAAATCCAGATTTTTGAAAAATAATTATTTTAAATATATGATTTTTATTCTGTAACATTGTATAAGATCCATGCAACATTATATAATTGTATTACCTTCACTGCTGACTATTTTTTTTTTCTTGTTTTTTCTTGTTTTTTCTTTATTTTTTTTTACCTGAGGACAATGTTTGTTACTGAAGGCAATTGCTTCTAAAACTGAGATGATGTGCATTACATTACCGTCTAAAGCTAATGTCTATCGACACTAAGCACTCTGTTTGTGAATTTGCCAAAGGCATAGACGCAGCAGCTAGGCTCTCTAGGTCAATATTGTGTCATGTTTTGTCAAAGCACACAGGGGCAGTTGGTTGGAAATTAAGATGTAAATATTGATATTGCATTAGTGCTGGAATCGCCAGCTACTCTTGCATTTTAGCAAGGCTCTGCGGAAGTGCCCAGGCCCGAGCACCATTTGACCTAGAGAGTCGGAAAGTCACTTCATTACTTGATTAAATTGAGTGGAAAAAGGCGAGAGGAAAAACACAAGATCCCATTTGGAGTGATAATTCAGTATTGTGGAAGGAACGAGAGCACGAGAGCGAGAGAGAGAGACTGGGTGGGCAAAACGCACCGTTCCGCATTTCACCGTCTCACAACAAACCGTAACAGACGATTAAACGCCGGGCCTTTCAGTGTGTGTAATTGCTGGCAGCCGAGTGTGATGGGTGTGTAGAGTTGGATGTGTGGTGCTCAAGGGATGTTTTGTTGTGTTTTTGTGCATGTCGAACATCGCACACCCTCGCTTATCCTGTCAGGTCCAAGGAGAGCAGCATGGCTCATTGATAAGCCGTCTTAGTGATTGTCATGCAAAGTTTATGTGCTGATAAATTTGTGTTGTGTATGTATTAAAGATGTAACGCAGTACCACTATCTCTGTTTTGTGCTCCAGATATTTGGATTTGGATTCAAACCTTGTGGCCTTAACTGGAAGGGTTTTTGTATGTTTGTGTGTCTGTTTTTTTTTATATATATATATATATATATATATATATATATATATATATATATATATATATATATATATATATATATATATATATATATGAAACATACCACTATATTACATTACATTCTATTTGTTTCTACCTGTCTGCAATAGAACAAATGTAGATAGACGTCTCTGTGGATCTTTCTGACCGCTATGCACTTCCTATGCTTCCATTGATAATCAGAGAAATCTGTTTCTTTCATTATCTGTTCAGTTTAAATAAGATTGGGTACATTCCCAGTATGCATATACACTGCACGTGTGCGATTGTTTTATATCACAGCAGAGCGCACGATAAAACATGCTTAGCAACCGTTTAGACATATTAAGTGTTTAATCTTTACTCTTCAGTTAGTTGGGCGGATTTATGCATTAAGTTTGTTGTCAGGCTTCCACTCTGTCTTTTCTTTTTTCTCTTTTCCACCTCCACTCTGGCCCTATTGATTCCCTTTCACATTGTGAGGGTCCCTGAGGCGCTGATCGCAATCTGTTAATTAATGTATCCCCCAGCACACGCAGCTAGTGTTCGCCCCTCTGATAAGGGAAATTAAACACTCAGGTACCCCCTTTTTTCCCTTTTGCCTCTTCTTCTCTCCTCCATTCTGTCTCTCAAACACGCTGCCACCACTCCAAAGTGTCACACGTGGAGCAGATAAACATCACCCTCTTCAACTCTTTCTCAATCAAATCATTTATATGAAAGCAGGAAAAACATTGGAGGCAGGTATTGCATGTGACCCAGTCAATACTGTAATCTATCACCTTCCTAATCACGTGGTGGCAGACAGGACTGCAACAGTAAACTTGTAAAAGCAATCATTTTAATCATCAGATGCTGCAACCAGTGCTAATATACTGTCAGGATGGAGATGCCTGGCAGGCACTGAGTGAAGGGAAAGAATAGAAGGGAGGGGGTTTCGATGCTGCCAGAGGGCTGTGAAGAGTTTATCGACAGGTGAGGGCAGAAGGAAAAAGGATGAGATGGTTATCAGTGCATCCCCATGACACACTGCCTTTAGCCACTTTGAAATCAGGTAGCTTGCCGGGGATTAGTGATTTGCCTCATTCAGGAATTATTATTTAATTTTTAACTGCACAAAATTTTAGTTCTCGGACTGAAGTGCTTGTCAAAAAGTATTTTTCAAAATGATTGCCAGTTTTGGTCCTTCTAGATCTCCTGGATTTGATGATGTCACTGTACACTGAATGTGTTTTAAAAGAAAGAGATTTACAGGGAAGTCACCTTGCTAGTCTATTATAATGACTTACACATTAGTTACAAAATTTGAATGCTTTTTGTAGTTGAAGTTGTTTGTACTTTTTTTTTATTCTAGTCAATTTCTTATTGATTAGAATAAAAAATAATTTATGGTTGTTGCATCGATTTATTTAATTATTTTCAAGTCACAATATTAATGCTATTGAATGCTTTTAGGCCTCTGACAACAGACATGTTATTTTGGGAAAAAATAATTAACTGACGGTTTCAGCATCAAATGACAAAAAATAAAAATTACTAGATAAAAAGAAATACAATTGAAACTTAGAAATAAATAAAAAATGACCGAGCAGAATTTATGGCTTAACTGTAGTGTTCACAATTTTTGACTTCTAACTACATTAAAGAGAAAAAACAAGTTTTTATTCTTTCTTTAAAAATGCAGCACCAAACTCTAACGAAATTTAGTTTGAAATGAACAAATGACACAGAATGTAAGAATACACATTAACATTGTCATAACTAAATATCAGAACTGATATGAGGGACAGCTTAACCATGTTTGCTAAAAGATGTAGTTTTTGTTTTATTCTCTGTGCTGACTACGGTTTTCTTTTCATTAATGTCGGCAACTTTGGAACAGGCATTGACAAATTAAACACCATGTCTCATTTGTGTGCCTCAGGTTTTTCCAGCTTGTCACTAGGAGATCAGATGAGTCTACTGCAGAGCGCTTGGATGGAGATTCTGATCCTGAGCATCGTCTTTCGCTCGCTGCCCTACGAAGACGAACTGGTTTATGCCGAGGACTACGTGATGGACGAAGAGCACTCCCGGCTTACGGGACTGCTGGACCTTTTTGTCTCTATCCTGCAGCTTGTGCGCAAGTACAAGAAGCTGAAGGTGGAAAAGGAGGAGTTTGTCACACTCAAGGCCATTGCTCTCGCCAACTCAGGTAGATCTGATGGCATAGAATTCTAATTTGTATTATCTAAGGAAGCTTTATTATAACAGAGAATTCCAGAAAATATGGGGATATTTCACCATTCCAGGTTGATGCAGATATATAGACTGTGATCATTTATTATCACAAATGTATTAGATTCATCTTCATGTTTCTGTGTGAAAAGCATGTTGGTTGAATTGTTGTTTGAAGTCCAAAACTACCCTGAGAGATGCACCAATTTAAACAAAATAACCTAAGAATAGAGTTCATCCTGAACGATCTCTTATCTGCGCCATCTTGATGTGGCCTTCTAAATTGATACAGCTGAGATAAACATGAAGGACACACGGAAAGAGAAAGCGGACGAGGGAGGAGGGAGCATTTAATTGAACGCCTTCCGTGTTCTACCATTCCTCCATTTGCTCTTTCTCTATCTCCATAACTGTAGCCACGGGGCCCTGCAGCCACAGGAGATAAATTTAGCATTTCATTAGGAGCGTAGGGGCTGTCAATAAAATGTGTTAAGTCGAATGGAATGAGTATCAGGGAGTGATGGGCCTCGTTTGTTCCAGGGAAGAAGACGAGGCGCCTGTATTGACAGCATGCTTTTCAGAAGGCACGGTCTGTCCCTCTCTGATCAATGTCTGGGCAGAGCCCGCAAGCAAGCATTCTCTATCCCTCTATCTCCCTCTATAGCTCTCTCTTTACCTCTCTCTCTCTCTCTCTCTCTCTCTCTCTCTCTCTCTCTCTCTCTCTCTCTCTCTCTCTCTCTCTCTCTCTCTCTCTCTCTCTCTCTCTCTCTCTTTCTCTCTCTCTCTCTGCCTCTCTTTTTGTTTGCCGGAAAAAAGAAAAATGCTGAGGGTGGGCTTTGCTTTACTTTCGGATGACAGACCTTTTGCAGAGAGGTGGGGCCGGGAGGATCAGGATGGGGGGAGGAGCAGAGCGTGCCGAGAGCTCAAACAAGGGCTCTGTGCAAAGGCTCTCATGGGAGTGCCTCTGTCTGACAGCTGTGAAAATTCATAGCGATTGATTTTGTAATTAGCAGTTTATCAATCGGATCGACGCGGCCTCTCTGATGGATTGCAAGGAAATTGTTTCTTCAAAGTTGTTTTTTTAATGCTCCCCATACACACACTATCTCTTGGGCACAAAAATACGAATGCTCCATCCTTTATTTCTATCTGTCCTGCTCTGGCACACACACACACACACACACACACACACACACACACACACACACACAGAGAGACAAAAAGACACACACACACACACACACACACACACACACACACACACACACACACACACACACAGACACAGACAAAAAAAACGCACACACCTTAAAGATGTGAGATTCATGTGAGAATAAACTCTCAAACATTGCCTTCATATAAATATTCTACAAATAGTACAATCTCAGTATTATATACATGATGTGTTTAGATCTCACATATAAAGCCATTAAATGCCCGTGCTTGTCACTGTCATATACGAAGACTAGAAAGACTAACAGTATAAAATCACTTTCTCAGAACAGTTTTTTTATTGGTGTAATCCAAAGGCTTTCACACAGAGTTGTTTCTCCCACCGACTGTCATCACCTCACTCTCTTGTTTCAAAAACTTGTTTCACTAATGGTCAGACTGAGAAATATCTCAAGGTCTTGGGAATGCAGCTGTTCCACTCAATGAATTTTAGAATTCTGAAATCTGTTTTCTTTTTTATTGTCCCACATGGTAAAATATTCACCAAGGTGAAATCAGCCAGGCAGCCAGTCACATCCCTCATCTGAGGTGTCAGACGCCCCTTAACAACTGCTGTCTCTGTGTCCCTCTGTGTCCCCCTCGCTCTCACTCTCTCCAAGTGTGTCTGTGTGTGCATATGTGTGTGTGAGTGATGATACAGAGTGAGGTTTAGCCTTATTATTCTGCCTGTGTATTTAGTTATGTAAAAAAAAATCAGCATTTTACAGAACAAAAGAAAAAACTGGATTAAACATTTATATATTAGTCAGAGCCAAAAGTCCTGAGAGAATCATCTAAAATTGGTAGACATGGTGTTTCATGTACTGCTGATTGCACTGTGATCACTGTTTCCTGTGATAGCGCAGGTCAAGTCTGCTGTATAGACTCTATACTGTATCTTATTTGCAATATTTCCATAGCCTGGTTCTCTTAAAAAAGTAATACTTTTTTCCCCAATTACAAATCACAATATTTAAGACTTTGTGTTAATAAAGAACACTACTGGAAACATAAATTGATTAACGTAATTTATGAATTTGAGTTTATGAATATTAAGGACATTTATTGGCAGAGAGAATGTGATGTTTTAATTTATATTATTATTATTCTGATTATTGTCATTATTACTAAATTTAAGTATCGGTTGAGTAGAATTTTGAATTTTTTTGAAGGTTTTGTCATTTTTGTTTTGTGATATATACAACCATTATTGTTTTATTCATTAAATTTGTCATTTCATGCCTGTGATGTCAAGGCAGGGACTGTTGCAATTGGAATGTAGTGTTAATGAACACGTGTTGTGTGTGTTTTCTGTCGTTAGACTCCATGCACATAGAGGACGTGGAGGCAGTTCAGAAGCTGCAGGATGCTCTCCATGAAGCGCTTCAGGACTTTGAGAACAGCCAGCACACGGAGGACCCGCGGCGGGCAGGCAAGCTGCTCATGACCCTGCCCCTGCTGCGGCAGACCGCCACCAAGGCCGTGCAACACTTCTACAGCATCAAGGTGCAGGGCAAAGTGCCCATGCACAAACTCTTCCTGGAAATGCTGGAGGCCAAGGTGTGAGCAGGTCAGGCTACGACAGCCAGGACTTTAAGAGACACAGTAACTGAGGAGAGACAAGAGGAGAGGCACACTGTTGATTGAAAAGCAGGTTACAGACTCACCTCTCTCCCTCTCTGTCTTTTCAAATCCCTGTCTCCCACTATCTCTCTCATGGACATGAGATGTTTTTAAAGAACAACCTTTAAAAAAAAATAAGCAAAATGGAAAAACTCAGTATAAATATAAATGATGAAGAGTTTAAAAATATATAACAAATCCTATGTACTTGTACAGTAATGATTTTTTTTTTGTTGTTGTTTATGGTCCGTGATTATGTACGAAGAAAGAAATCTCTCTAAGTCGGAGCGTTCTCAATGAGGTGATCAAGCTTTTTTTTTTTTTTTTTTTTTCTTTTCAGTTTTTGAAAATCTAACTCTATACATGTCATGATTAAATCAGAACCAGTATGTAATGTGGAGCATCGCATGTCAAACACATGTGATTGTTCAGCCCCAAGGACTTGTCCAGGACTTGTAAATATTCATAACAGGGCGATAAAATAAGGACTGGCAAACATTGTGGAAAATGGCAGCCATGTTGTCTTGCTCTGCTCAAAGGGATAAGAAGACGCTTAAATCATAAAATGTGAGCTTTTTTTTCACTTGAAATGTGAATATACCTCTTTAGAACAGTGAACCTGCAGCAAGGATTTTATCATACCATGTACAGGAAGTGACACAACTGGTAAACATGTTTAAACAAACTAGTTGAGTCAGGTAGTGAGTCATCTTACTGTGTAGTAACTCAGCAATAAAAGGGAGCTGATGGTACAGATCTAATCGAACTGCTTCGCAATGCTGCTGCCATTAGAACTGATTTCATATTACATTTCATACATTAGGTGTACAAGTGAGTGCATTTCAGCAATAAATCGCACCACTTGCCTGTTGCACTGTGCCCATTTGCTGATGGTCGTTAGCATTGCTGATGTTTCCTCCAGCCCAAATTTGGTCAGCGGTGTAAGCTGGTGCTAAATGTTAGCTGGCAGGCTGACAAACAGACCTGATTTGGGCAGAGTGAAAGATGAGTGAGGAATTGGTAGGGGGTTGGCTGTGGAGAGGGGAATGAGGTTCACAGGAGGAGGTATTAAATGATTTATGCCAGGTGGCATAAGTCCAGGAAATTCCATGTTCAAACAATCAGAGGCCCATACGTCAAAGAAACTATTCTGGGTGCGTTAAGCCGCGGGTAAAGCCGCCCCGCACAGAGGAAGAAAGGTGCCCGGCATCTGCTCAGCCCGTTTTAGAAGTGACCAAGACTTTTTATAGTCACGACACTTTTATAGCAATGTATCCAAACGAAGGTGACCAGCAGGTGCAGGTTTTTCACACCAGCGATATTTTTAGGCCTGCAAAGGTGGCAGAAGCCTGAAGAATAGTGTGTGCACACATTGAGGGCTCCTGACCCCATGTTGACACAACAGCACTGATGCATTGATTACTAAAAAGGGCTTTGGAGAATAAACAGCTAATTATCCTCCTAAACCTCCCCCTCGGAAGGTTTCCAGCTATGCGAGTGGCCTTGAAGGTTGACTAGAAACCACCTGCATCACTCTACTCCTGTCTGAGAGCAACGTCGGAACAACTGTGTAAATTGCGCTTGGAAGAAAGGCGCCATGTTGTTTTGTTTGACCTTTGTGGTGCATGATTGGAAATGTAGTTCAGTACTGTAGATTTCTGTCAACCCCTTTTCCTCCATTTGAGAGAGTCGAGACGGAAAAGAATGGCTTATACTACTGATGTCATTTTATGTGTTGTAAATTGTGGCACTGTCGCAATTTGATACTGTGATCAAAGGAACTGACATAGTGAAACTCTCTCACTATATCATTGGCCAAGAAACATTCTACTGTTCACTCATTGGCTACTTAATGGAGAATAGGCACGCACCTGTTCAATAAAACTGTTTAAACTTGAAGTGGCCACAGTTCTGTGTACGGAAAAGGCTCAGCCAAGCAAATAAGGACAATGTAATACAGGGCATTTTTCATTTTATTGTGCTGACAATGTGGGTGACAATAAGGACCAATTCTGACTACAATCATGCTGTAACTATTCCTAAATCACTCAGTACTGTTGTTTTGTTTGATTTGTTTCCATACTGCGGTTCATAAATTGTGACTCTAGCATGCAGATTGACTTTTCTCTGTGGTTAACTCTTCCAGTTTTGGCAAGACAACTATACCTATAAACACCTTTGTGGTCTATCTCTATGTACCCTACTTACTTGAACTACATGTACCACTCAGCTAACCACCTCACCATACAAGTCTGTTCGAAAGTCATGTTATCAGCACATGCATTTTGAAAGCCCAGTGTGAGCTTCATATACACTGTATCTCACTTGTATTGTTTAGTTATTCTTTCATTCCACATCAGTTATTTGTGAATGAACAATTTTAATGTGAAAAACAAAAAAAAGTAACAGATGTTCCCACTCTAAGCCCTTTAAGCATGCTCCAGTCAGAATTGGTCCGCTGTGTTCAAAATGTCAAGAATGAAAATGGATTTTATTTTCTCCTGAAATATATTTATTGTGTGTATTATATCAATTTGGTCGCACTGTACAATAATATCTCTGATTGTTCATTTAGGAATTCATGTGTCACTTTTCTTTTTTGTTTTGATGTCAAAAAATGAGAAAAAAGGAACAAAGAAAAGATATACTCCCAAAGTACTGTGGCTGTTTCTCTCATGTTGTTTTGAACACACACCAGACACTGTACACAATGCAGCACAAGCTCAGTGATATGGAAAGGCCTGGGACTGTCCTCAAAGCATCAGTGGGTTTTAAAGAGTTGACTGAATATGTCAGCACAGATACAGTTGTCTAATACGGCTCACTTCAGCCCGGGCTATAGATTCTGCTCCAGAGATTCTTACTTTTCCTACTATAGCCTAGCACTCCTGCAAATTCACATTTCACAAGAGCCTGACTATTATAAAGGATGGTAATGACCTTTAGCTTGTCCATTCATTTTAAAAGCTCTAAAAGTGTGCAGGACCTGCAAAGCAAATGCTGTATAAATAGAGGATGATCAAGAGTGTGCGCGTTTCTACAAATTCTGACTAAGCAGACCTGCACTGTAGCTCTGTGCTCAATAATGATAGTAATTGAAAAATGTAATACCACTTTATTACCTGTATCTTCAGCTATTATTGAAGTTTGGGAGTAAATTTTTTTACGGTTAATATAACTTATTTTTTAATAACCATCTTTTTTATATCAACCTTATTCGATACTCGAACGTATTTGTCACCAGTACTATTAATCTGCAGCTTATTTTGATTTAAGGCTTAAGCACTAATTGATTAATCAAGAAATAAAATCTCTAATTTATCATTAAAATATTATGCAAAATAGTTTTTTGGAAATGATCAAGTAAAATAAAATAAAAAATAAACAGTCACATGCTTATCCATCGTGGATTCGAATATGTACTGTAGAGTTATTAATTAAACACGGTTTGAAAAAAACTAAAACAAATGTGAGCTATTAAAAAATTTTACGGAACCATATTTTAGTAGTAATATACCCCGTGTGTGTGTGTGTGTGTGTGTGTGTGTGTGTGTGTGTGTGTGTGTGTGTGTGTGATCCATTCTCAGTGTTAGGCCTTCCCTATCCACTCATAGATTACCATTCATCAGGATGCAGTCTCCATCAGTATGTGTTCAAGGCCTTTTTACTTCCTAACTGAGCTCCATTATTCTCAGTGTTGATGATGGCCAGAGAAAGAATTGCATGTCAGTGTGAGTGATTGGGTTTGAACTGAGCTGCAGTATACACTTTGCATAAAGCAATGGCTCAAATTACACTTAGGATTGAAAACGGAGCGTGCGAACGTCCCCCGAGAGCTTGTGGCACAGAAATAAAATATAAGCCTCACTCCTTCATCAGTCTCTTGCTTTTCACCTCCTTGTCTCTGCATCCCTGCCACATTTCTATTCTCTTTTTTAATGTTTTTATTCATTCACTGCTACATTCATTTGTTGTGTTTTCGCGAAGTAAGGATGTGAGGAATGTGCTTTTCTCCAGTTTGCTGCAAAGAATAAGAATCGTATTACTTCAGACACAGTGGTGTTTGCTTCTACTCCTATACATTTAGACAATGTCCACATAATTCTGCACTAAGGAAAACAGGTCTGTGTGTATTCATGGCAGAAAGACATGCAGCAGAGTTCTTTTTGTCAAAAGCAGTCGGATAAAGCTGTAAGTCTAGACAATGCTGAAGTTGGCTCTAAAATTGAAAGAGTACAATGAGTTTGAGTACAAATATCTGACAGCCCACATTAAATATAGCACTTTATAATGTAATAAGTAAATAAGTTCTAAATATATAGTTATAACTACCAATATTTTCCCTATTAAATTATATTTTCAATACAGTATAACAAAAATATACAAGAAGACTTAAGAGGATGTCTTTTTTTTTTGCTAAAATTATTGTTAAAAGAAAGAAAGTTTGATACAGCTAAGGCTGCAGAGTGGTGCAGCAGGTAAGCACTGCCACTTCACAACCCCCGAAGCCATGGTTTGATCTCCGGGTTCTTGGGTTTCCTCTCACCTCCAAAAATCATGTAGTAGGTTTGCCCCTTGGTGTGTATTTGTTCTTGTTTGTTTCCCCCTCATTACTCAGTGTTTCTCGATGGGCTTCAGATCCAGGAGAAGGTGATTACTAACAATTAATTAATGAAAGAATAAATGTAAGACGTATATCAGTGTAAAATTACATTGGTCACAGTATATCAGGAAAAGAAAAAGATGACCTGCAAACCCTACATACATTAATAATAATGATAATAAATAATAATCAATTTTACCAACATATATTCTTATTCTCATAAAAAAAAAAAAAAATTATTTACAAATAACACAAAACCTGTCACAAAAAAACTAAACCACATTTGATATAAGACAAATATAGATGGCATATGTTCAACAGAATGCAATAAATTAATAATAATAATAATAATAATAATAATAATAATAATAATAATAATAATAATAATAATAATAATAATAATACAAAAACACAGTTAAAAACACTTGCAACATGCCACATTTACATGTGGGTAAGTTTATTATTATTATTATTATTAATTATTATTATTATTATTATTATTATTATTATTATTATTATTATTTACAATTTATATACTTTTAGTATAATTTCATTTAACTAATAATCTTATATTATTTATATAATTGTATTATTTAGTATTTGTTTGGAAAGTATTAATACAATATTTTCCTATATTATTATATTTCCATTGCATTATAATTTTTCCTACAAGTAAAATCAAACATTGTTCTTCTCTTCAATGTATTAAGCAGATAGAACATGTGCTCAGATGAAGAGAAGCAGCAGAGATGCACAAACACACTGGTGGAGCAGAAACAGAAAGGATCTCTCAGGGCTCAACACTCAGGATGGACCTGTTGTCAGCCAAAGGTTAGAAATCTCCACTGGCTGTAAAGGAAATCCACGTTTGCTGTTACACTGGACATACTCCTAAATGCAAACAGGATCCTAGGGATGATCCCATGAGAGGCTGCATGACATTCTTGTGAGCGTATAAACCCTCCTTCTTGTTCTGTCTATTTCCGGTACTTTCACTCAATGAATTTGACATTTCTTAATAATTATATGTAATACCTACATCCTGAGGTGCTTCAGAATGTTCAACAACTAAATTATTAAAGTGTTATTGCAGATATGACAAAAACACATACATGTGCACAGCAAAGGTTGCAAATTAAAGAAAAAATACACTACACAAAGCCAGAAGCTAGAAAAGCTTCAATGAAGTTTACAATAGATTCCACAAGTCTCTAAAATGGTACAAATATCTAACAGAAGATCTTTCCAATAATGGTGTGCTATTATATTTGTAGAGAGCGCTGTCTAATATCTCATTCCAAAACCCCTCATAAGTGTTCAATTGGGCTGCAATCTGGTGACTGCCAAGGCCATGATTTGATTTACATCATTTTCAACTTCAACAAACTGCAATCTCATGACCTGGTGATGGAGCTGGGGTCATTCTGGAAGAGACCACTCACATTTTTTCAAATCATCCAAAAATGATTCAGAATAACGCTGTCTGTATATGTATGCATCGAGTTACCAGCTAATTGGCTATCCTGATCTAGTGACTAACAGGCAACTCGGTGTATCTACCACGAGAGTGTGCATTTCATACTCAATCTGTTTTTATGCTATTTTCTTTAACCAATCCAAAGGTGAACGTGCGCAAAGCATGGCCCATATTGTCATTGTAAATCTGACCTTATTTAAGAGTGAAAAGCTGAAAACACTAAGGCGCACTTTGTCTTTTACCGAAGGGATCAAAAATCGTAAATACTGACCTGCTTACTTGTCTTGAGCTCATGGACTCATACTTTATGCCGTATAATGCATATGGCCAGCCATATTTCACACATTTATATTCATAAATGGGATTTTTGTATTTAAAATACGACCTATAAAGCTTGATATATGGAAATTGACAGATCATATGTGATTCCTGGATTAAATGTCTTATAGATCACATGGTTTATGTCGTTCCGCCCCCCCTCTCTCGCTTGCCTTGCCTGAGAATGGAACCTTGACCATGCAAGTAATTTACAGTGTTATGGGATGAGTGCAAAACATGCTGTAAATAAATAAGAGTCAAATCCATTTTATTTTAGGATGTAGGGGGAGATTACACACCCCACCACCTCCCAAACCCACCAACCAGCCCACACACACACAAACACCACCACCACCACCACCACCACTTTCTCACACTGATGCCCTGCAAATGTTGATGTTCCGTCACAGTTCATGTCAGCATATCATTGAGAAAGGGAAGGGCCCACAAATGGGCCAGAGAGCTGAAGTGTGCGGTCCATTTGCTAATTTCAATATGATCGCCGTCTGCACGGGAATGGCCTTGGGCGCACTGCTTCTGTCTCCTCGCTGTCCGCGACGACCTTGTTTCTGAGAGTGAGACTTTCATAAATAGGCTGCACTATGCTGGCCACATATCCACTACACCCAAATCCCATTTTCTGACTATAAAGCATGGAGCAATGCATTCTGGGGCAGTCTGAGAGGTCATTCCCAGAGTCAACATGGATGCAAGAAGAAGAGGGCACATAAACTTACACCCATGAATTTATTTTAAATATATATATATATATATATATATATATATATATAGATAGATAGATAGATAGATAGATAGATAGATAGATAGATAGATAGATAGATAGATAGATAGATAGATAGATAGATAGATAGATAGACACGCACACATTGTCCAGCAAATATGGGTATGCACATATTTAAATATACAGTACATAAACATATATAGTACACTAAGTCTATTCAACTATTCCACTCCTGTAGCTCAGACAAGATTCAGAACCTGAACAGGTTGTTCAACCCTCAACTGTTATCACAGTAAAACTTACCTTGACATCTGAAGGCTCTTTGTGCTTTATAAAGGGAGAATGCAGTCGAAAGTGTCTTTTACAATGTCAGTCAGCCACGGCACAATACAGAGATACAGAGAATACCTCTGTCTGTCCCTTACACTGATCAATACCAAGCTCCTGCAGCTGCTGTGTCTGCCTAATGGCTTTGTGTAGTTAAAGCTCACATATCGGCAGGCATTTTGGGGCTCTTTTATGGAGAATTAGCATTGTCACTTCTCAGCTAATTGAGAATGGTTAGAGCATGGATTATTCCAGAAAATATCAATTAGACAAACAAAGAGAATGCAAAGGTGATTTTCTTTTATTTTTTTTTTTTTTTCAAAGTCACTGCAGTTGTATATTAGTGTCACTTTGCCTTCCATGTGTATGCAGTGTAAAAGATAACCTGCATTCACCTGCATGTCAAATTCTGTATTTTTACTATGATGTGCTTTCTGAAGCATTTAACACTAATGCTGTACCTACCTAAAGGCATTAATCAAACCCTATTCTGCACCATGTGCTCTTTAATCCACTAGCATAGCACAACTTGACTTATTGTCTCTTAAGATACAGAGAAGATGGATTCTTAAGTCTTTGTCCTGTCGTGGAATGAACTTTTTCTGGCTGTTCAAACAGCGAGTCAGTGACTGTCGTTAAAACTAACACACAAACACACATAACTTGCTGCTGTTCTAACAACGTTTTTTTTTTTTTTTTTTATCTTAATGATATTACTTTTTTTCCCAGACACTACAAATGAACTCTAAAAGTCATTTCGGATATGTGCGTTTGCTAAGCGCTGTAAATGTGTTCGATGCAAAAAATCTAATACTAACAAGGAAGTTTTGGAAAATACACACCACAACATTATCTCGATCACAGAGCATGTTTCACACAATTGAGAGCCCATATTGTCCCATCTGTTTCTGTAACTTTACAAGCCTGTGAATTCTGATTAAAACCCCTCCAATTAAAGCCTTTACTGTCACTGCTGCTTTTGGGTGTATATTAACTTCCCTTTCTACCCCGAGTACGAAGCAGACATCTGTACACAGGAAAAAATATTGAGAGCAGAAATATAATGTGAGAAAGCACTGAACAGTCCAGTCCACACTGTGTATTTTTATAATTTGATTTCCCTAGATAACTAAATTAAGTCATTCTGCTGCAGGGGATCATGGGTAATTGTAGTTCTCTCACTTGTGACAGTCTGGAGTGTTAAGTAAAGAATAAGAAGACAACTGTTTGGAGTGCATTGGGTGCAAGTGGCTTGGATTTCTGCTCCTATTTGCTTAAGGACAGGTAAACTGAACCTTGAAGCTGGATTGCATGCAGGACAGAGGGGTGTAATGTATTCTAATGAGAAGAGCTCCATCTATGGGCCACCTGTTGAACTGCACTTCACTTTGTAGGCCTAGGTACACATTCCTTCGGGAAACAAATAACCAGTTTAAATTAATACAATTTTATATTGTTTGCGTGTGTGTATATGTGTGTGTGTGTGAGGGGGGTGTTAGAATGTATCCACTTACCATATTCAAGTGCTGAAATAGATTTTTTTTTTTTTTTTTTTTTCAGGGCGTGTGACACCATTTATTTGTAATCTTATTTGTAAGTTTTAGCCATTACATGAAAATGTTTAGGAGGAATTGCGTGTCACGCGCGGAGATAAAGGAAGATTCAGCACTTTTGATGATATGTGGTTACATTACGGCTTTCAAGGCTGGGCACTGAGTTAAAATGTCCCAGTAACATTTTCTTTTATTTATATCTGTAGACCTTGGTTGGGGTAAATGAGTTGAGACAAAAAGAGTGAACGAGAGTCTGGGGTATGAACAGTTTCTTTAATGAGGAGGAGACGCACCATTCCACATCCTCACCGAGGTTTCCGCTAAAATGGCGCTTTTCAACTCAGGTTACTCAGTGTCGAAATTCGGTGATATTATCCTAAATCTTGACTATCCCAACCGTGTCTGTCAGTGGTCTGATAGGAGAAATGGTTTATTTTTGGTGCGTGTTTGTGTGTGTGTGGTGAGAGAACATCCTTCCCTAAGCATGTGAACATTAGCAGCTTTAGCAGGCCGAGCCATTGTCTGTCGCTTCCTCAGACTCGTTTCCACCCGCCTGCTTTAAATTTACTGCCTCCTTTAATATTCTGTCATACTTAAAGTTTTATTGCTCCATTTTTACGACCGTATCCTTATGTCCCGATGAACTTTTCTATGCAAATCGCTTACTCTCATCCTTTCCCGCCTTCACAAAAGTTGTATCGGTGGTGTTTGTCTTCCGTTTCCGTTTTGTTTATGAGGAAGATGAGGAGATGCCATTTTCAATCAGAGAGAGTTTCTGTGTGGCTGTTTTGAGGGAAGCTGACATACATGTTTGCATGGCAAGCGACTTTGTGTCTGTGTGTGTGTGTGTGTGTGTGTGTGTGTGTGTGTGTGTGTGTGTGTGTGTGTGTGTGTGTGTGTGTGTGTGTGTGTGTGTGTGTGGTAAATCACATTACCTCAAACAGTAAATTAATTGGTTTTCCTTGATACCCATGTCTGAAGCTTGTCTGAAAGCTCAATCTGATGCAGGCAGACAGTAAGTTTATTCTTACTTCTAAGTAAAACAGACATTTTGTGTTGTGCTGCATCCTAACAAACATTTAAACCTATTTTGACAGGCTAAATACTTTTTTAATTTAACTTGGTGACTTGCTTTTCAAATGTAGAGCTATTTCGTAATGTGACAGTTTTGTGATTATAATGTAACAGTGATGGTAACAATTTACATTATTTAATTAACATTATTTTTACAGCTGTACCAAATCCAAAATACTAAATAAATCTGCATCCAAAGTAATGTAAGTAATATACAGTACAGACCAAAAGTTTGGACACACCTTCTCATTCAAAGAGTTTTCTTTATTTTCATGACTATGAAAATTGTAGATTCCCACTGAAGGCATCAAAACTATGAATTAACACATGTGGAATTATATATGGAATTATATACATAACAAAAAAGTGTGAAACAACTGAAAATATGTCATATTGTAGGTTCTTCAAAGTAGCCACCTTTTGCTTAGATTACTGCTTTGCACACTCTTGGCATTCTCTTGATGCCTACTTTGAAGAACCTACAATATGACATATTTTCAGTTCATTTTTTGTTATGTATATAATTCCACATGTGTTAATTCATAGTTTTGATGCCTTCAGTGTGAATCTACAATTTTCATAGTCATGAAAATAAAGAAAACTCTTTGAATGAGCAGGTGTGTCCAAACTTTTGGTCTGTACTGTATATTACTTACATTACTTTGGATGCAGATTTATTTAGTATTTTGGATTTGGTACAGCTGTAAAAATAATGTTAATTAAATAATGTAAATTGTTTCATTTGGTCTGTAATGTATATATAATATATATACACAAGGTGTGTCCAAACTTTTGGTCTGTACTGTATGTATGTATTGTTATACATCTGTGTGTATGTTAACATGTTAGTCTATGTATGTAGTAAACATGTTAACCTAAATGAGTATTTCGGTTAATATGTAACTTTACATGTTAGCTTAAATGATAAATGGTAATGAAATACTTTAGCACAACAACAAAAAATTTATGTTTATTAAAGATTTTTCCTAAATGTTGGCACCTTCCCATGCTCCTGCCTCCTGTGCTGGTAAGGGCCAGTAAATATTTTGTGCTAAGGGACATTTAGGTATTACTGATCATTTTATTTTACTCACTTTAAACGTATTTTATTGCAATGGTTATAGTGGGTTCTTTGTCACTTTTTTTTACTATTTTATTTGCATGAAATAAAAATATATCAATAAAAGGTGCCCTTTTTGTGTTCTCTAAGCTAAATGTCAGCAGGTAGAAAGTCTTAAGTTAAATCTTAAATCCTTTAATATTTAACTGTAAAATGTTTTTCATATTAAAAATTAAAGATTACAAAATGTTTTTATCTGGTTAAATGATATAAGATAAAAGTCTACAGGGTGTCCCAAATGTTTGAATACAAAAAGGAAATTAAATAATAATAATAATAATAATAATAATAATAATAATAATAATTATTATTATTATTATTATTATTATTATTATTATTATTATTTATATTATCTAAATGTCTTCCTAAATTTGTCATACTTCATAAATATTAAGTACGTATAGTCTATAAGTATTCTCCTGGCTGGACTGGGATCACGGTCGCACGGTAGTGTAACTTTAACAGGAAACCTGGTAAACACATCTCACACTGCCAACCTGTGAACCAGTGCGTGTTTTACAAAAATATGACAATTATGTAGAGGAAGTTAAGTTTGAAATAATAATAATAATAATTTCCCTAATGATTTTTTATGAACTTTTTGGACACCCCAAAAGCTGAAAAGTGATTTTTACTGAAAGACACACAAATATTTTAAGAATTGTAAATGCAACAATGCATTTATTTTATGTTATGATAAAAGATTATTCTGAAGTGCCACCAATAATCCATTCACCATAATCCTTGTCTCTTATCTGCAAACTATTTGTACAGTCATTTGTATGGAGTATATCACCACTGTAGTCTTAAACTGTGTTTGAGATGCGACAAAGAAATATCGGGGTATTACATTTAAAATTGAGCATACAAGCAGGCACCCTGTGTACATGCAATCAGGTTCCTGTAATTACAGTGGTCCTTGTTATTTATTTATTTATTTTCCCTCCTTACTTTTTGCAGTGTTGGACCGTCTCAACACTCAGAGTGGAGAGCGCCCTGGCACATTAAGTTCTAAGAAAGCTAATTGCAGCCAGCAGGCTCGCACCACTTTTCTCCACCTCATTTGTCAAACTAAGTCTCTGTTTTAACTTTGTCGATTTCTTCCTAACCCCTTCCAATTAAAGCCCACTAAAGCTCGCCATGGGAGATAGAGAGAGGAGAGGACAGCTGTCCCGTGTTACAAATGACGGTGGCTTACTGTCTACCTCAGTCACCAGGAATCCATGACATCAGCACTACAGTGCCCTCATTGTGTGTTCAGTAGAGGTTCGGGTCTTCGGCTTAGACTGCATGAAACAATTCAAAAAAGGAAATGTCTGGCAAGCTCTGTTCTCATGCATAAAAGTACTACTGTTATTGTGTTATAAACAGGATGGATGGCATCCGTCACAACACTATTGATTCAGTTTAAGTAATGTCAAATCATTTATTTTTGTAAACTGTTCTTTTTGTAAAATTTTGTAAAATTGTAACTGAATTATGTAGAATTATTGTGTGTGACGAGCGGGACAGATGGTAAAGTGTGATGACTGTGTTTGTCTGTACAGCATGAGTTTTTTTTTTTTTTTTTCTCCCCTGCTGCTCCATCCCAATGCTCACAAGGGGACTGCATGTTCTTGGCTCAACACTTGTAATCACCTCACCTCTGCGTGTTGTCTCTCTATGTCTCTGTCTCTCCCTGTCCTCATCTTCTGTTTTCTTTTGTAGTCTCGATTTTTTCCATAGGAAGAGCTCAGCTGGTTTGACAAGCTTGTGGCAAAAGCCTGGGGGTAGGGGTGCAGTGAGGGAGAGATTTATGAGTGTGGATGTACCTCTGCGGAATTGAATTTAGGTATATGTTTCATTTTTTACTTCACTGTCTGCCTAGCATTATTGTCTGAGAGGGCAGAATGGGCAGAGTGTATTATCTGTGGCTCAAGCAGACTGAGCAAAGCTATTTAAGCTGTCATATGGTTTTATGCACATGCTTACAGCCTTATAAGCTACTTCTAGCTGAAGTACAACATGGCATATATTTTTCTATTTTTCTATATGTAGCAGATTTAAGCAGTTGGAGAAAATGTTTGGCCCTCTTTCAAACATGGTGTTTTAAAAATGCTTATACATTTTCAAGAATGAAGAATTTCCTTGTACAATGAAGGCCTCAGCTTGTGCATTCTCAGCGATAGAAAAGAATAAGATCAAAAATTAAGCATAAATATTTTTATAAAATAGCATTGAAAAACATAAAAAACACATTTTAGTGTTCGGCATAATCGAGTATTCAGTGTAGACTGTATGCAATTTTAAGGTATTTCTATAACATAGGAATGAAATACTAATTATTACATTGTGATTCAGAAAGTTGACAGTGGTGAAAAAAGTAGTAATCACATGTACTTGAGGTCAATCGAAATAAATTGTTGATGTTATAGTCACATAAATGGCATGCTGCAGCATTTAATACATTTTTATCTGTTAGTAAGCATGTGTGTTGATGTGCGCTTTCTGCTTTTGCTTTCACCTACCTTATCATCTTTCCCTTACTCAACCCACTCTATATTTGCATCTGCACTTTATGCTGCACCTGACGCCAGCACAGTTCAGGTTTGACACCGTGTACTTGTCATTAAGTAGCTGAAGGTGGAACGGGGGACAATCCTGGCTAGGGCAGGATGCCGTCCTGATATGCAGGGTGCCTCTAAGTGTCTGCAAATGGTCCTAACGAGGGTGGCAAATGGAGACATAAAGAGAAAATGGGTACACTTTTCATTTGAGCCTGACATACTGTTGCTGCCCCCCTGAGCCCTTGAGAAGGGCCGAGGACGGTGGGCGGCCATGCTTAAAATTCCCCTCCTCCTTCTTGGGCTAATTGTTGAAGATATTGACCTTGGGTAGGGGAGAGTAGGATGTTGGGGGGGGGGTGAGCAGAGTGCTGGTTGGTTGTAGCACTCTGATGAAAAGGCTTTGGTTGACCTAGAGATAACACAACCAAAATAAAACAGCACACACAACATAAGATGCATAATGGAAACTTGATCTGAAGCATGTATTGACTTAGACAGATGTACACATCAGCACTGATGCAAAGACACAGAAATATTCACTATTACATCCCCTACTTAAATGCTGTTAGAAGTCAGTACAAAAATGTATAATCTCAACCCTTGTTTGTCCTTTTTTATGTCCAACCATTGATTAGTGATGATTGTGCACCAATATATAGAATCTTTCCTGTCACCAGCACACACAGACACACCCGCTGGCCCCCTCATGCCCTGACCCCAATCCTTGTACAACAAGTTCACCATTGCGTTCTCACACAGGCCAGTCGATGAGTGTCAATATGGTAGATTGGATGGGTGAGAGGAGAGTCGATTTGGTGCTGATAAGCAAGCGAATGCTTTGTTTTAGTAATGACGGCTTAAACGAATAACTCTGCCCGCCAAGACAGCACTTCAAACATTATTTTACATCAGCAGACATGTGGAAACAAAGCCAGCTGTCTCTGTGTGCAGGAACACCAATGCTGCATATCGCCCAGAGTACACATACAGGAATACAGGCTCTAATGCATGCTTTATGCTTATTGATGATGATGAGCTTGGCCCTTCTGATTTTCTTCATGTAATGTACATGACATAAAACAGTCATTTCTATTAAATTGAAAATGGATAAGATAAGATTATTATAATATCTTATTCATATAATAGAGGAAATAAAATTGCTGGTGTTTATAGCAGACTGCTCATGTCTTTATTTATTATATATATTATTATTATATATAACCCCATAAGTGAGGTTTGCTTTATTTATAAATGTGGTTGTCAGAGAAATTCATTCAGAAAATTGTTCTATTTTGTTTTTACTCTACATTTCTATTAAAATGTTATGGGAGATTTGTTAAGCAAACAACATTTTAAATAAAGAGTGTATGTTCTCTCTAAAATCCTTTTTGCTATCCTGACATTCACTAGCAAAGGAGTTCTGCAATAAATATGGACACATTTTTCTCTCCATCTATCTCAAGTAGCTGAGTGACAGAGTCAGTGGAACAACAATGGGGTCAGTGGAACAGCTGAGGTCTTGTGGACAAAAAAAAAGTCACTATAATATTCACTTTTTAATCGATATGCTGGCTGTAAGCCGGTCCTTATCAAGTCTTACTCTGTGTGAAGTATTTTAAATAATTCATTTTACATCTAGAAAATCTAAACAATTTATTTGGGACAATATATACAGACACTAAGACAAATATAATAAATACACTGTTGTAGAAATACTCAACAAACGTTACAGTTAAAGTTATAAAGTTACTGTTTGGACAATGTAGACCTGAGCCATATGATTCATATCAAATATTTATATTTAATATTTATAGAGTGGTTGGAAAGCTTTGTGGAGATTTGTTTTTATTTAGCCATACATTCTGGCAAAGAGGTATTAGTATTGTCAGGTACTGATGTAGGGTAGTGCCCTGGGGTGCAGACAGCATTCCAGTATATCCCAAAGGTATTCAATAGGTTGGAGGTCCAACCCATGAAAACAATATCTTCAAACTTGTTTTGTGGAGGGGGATTGTCATGGAGCAGGTTTGGGTCTCCCAGTTCGAATGAAGGAAGAACTTCATGCTACAGCATCCAAACACACCCTATGCAATTGTGTAAACCCAAAAACTAGCAGTTTTGGAAAGAATCGCATATGGCTGGAAAGTTTAGATGTCCAATATATACAAGTTCAGGTGTCCGGGTCGTTTTTCTAGGTTCGGTGTCCTAACACTTTATTCCACATAGTGTAGCTTCATAGTGTATTCTAGCATTTAATGTATTTCCATGAACGACGTTTCATTATTTTCAGATGATTTATTGCCAGTTCAATAGTATTTTGCAATATAATTTGACCATTCTAATGTGTTGGTCTTCAGATAATAATTTAAAGTTCATTAGATATGAATCAAATCGTACTGCTCACAATGCAACCATCACATTTGTTCTAATTATCTTGATCTCCATCACTCTGTCTTTTTATGGCAGAAATATCTAAATTATGCACATATGTTATAAACGACATGAAATAGCGCTTTCAACCTCATGATAAAGATGGAGAAGACAAAAGACATGCATTAGGAATATAATCCACAAATACAAGAAAAGGACTTGCTTGTTTGACAACAATTTCTCAGACACTGAATTAAAGGAGCTGAACTGCATACAGGAAGTCTTGAACCAGCTGTGTTTTCGCTTTGTTATGTAGTAGGTCACAAAGATTTTTTTTTTTTTTTTTTACTTTAAACACCTTGTAATTACTGCCAAACAACAGGCTCGCACGTGCCAATGCCGCTCCTCTTCAATAATCCGTCTCTTTATGGAGTGACAGTTGCACTATACCTCCACAATTACTTTTCAATTAGTGCGATGAACATTTTTAACACTGCAGCGCAATCATTTTATAGTCCAGTGTCTTAGCCAATTAATGGCGCTAGCAACAGCGGCGAAGTGATAAACCATCTGGCCTGGCTCCCGAAGAGATAGAGCACACTTAATGGAGTGAAAAAGTAAAAGCAATTAATGTCACATTAATATAACGATAATAATACCTTCCCTTGAAGCGTTGGTGAGCTAAAGCAGAAGCTGGGTCTGAACTGGGGAAACTGGGTACTCATCCCCGGGGGAGAAAAATACCTGAGAAGGCAAATTCTGGGTGAGTTTATGGAGAGAACGCAGAGCTTGCCCACATGACTTGAAGACAGAAAAGAGGTGAGAGGACTGATACATATATAATTATTTACAAATCTTTATAACGAAGATACAGTAGAAAAAAAGTGGAGAGAAAAAAAAAAAGCCAGAGAAATGCTGTGTGTGTGTGTGTGTGTGTGTGTGTGTGTGTGTGTGTGTGTGTGAGAGAGAGAGAGAGAAAAATAGAGAGCGAGAGAGAGAGAGAGAGAGAGAGAGAGAGAGAGAGAGAGAGAGAGAGAGAGAGTGAGAAAGAGAGATCCTGTCTCTGGCGACACTCCCCTGTCCCTTTCTATCTCCTGACCCCTCTATGTTCCTGCCTCCCCTCTCTGTTTGTGTTAATTCCTCTACATCCGCAGGGTGGCTTATATTAGAATATCTTAACCAACCGCCCACATTAGCATAGCGTGATGGATGCTGCTGAATCTCTGTGCCAGATAATGTCCACATTTTGCATTTTAAACTAAGCTACGCCGTGAACGTGCTATCCATTCTCACGGGACACAATTAGGCTTCATTGGCGAGGCAGGAATTTCTCTCCCTAAATGGTTTGGACTTGCATAAACCTTGCTAAAGGATTAGGAAAGGTTCAAGTGGTGGTTGCTGGAGGAACAAGATCATCAACAAGAGACATGCCATCCTCATCATCCTCATCATCATCATCATCACTATCTTCCTCATTTTTTCTGACTTTAAATAGCCCCTTTTTTGATGCATGATTGATATTTTTAAATCTCTTTGCACTGCATTTTTAATAGTAGAGAGAAATTGTGGGCGAACACTAACATACAGTGATGCTGACATTCAGCATCTGGGGCTTCATTCAAAACTCTGTTTGTATCTGTTAAAGAGGCATCTGTACGTTGCCAGTGTAAAGGGTGTTGATGCTGTCTACAAAGCTGTCAGACCCTCCGGCAGCTAATCAATGGCCATAAATCATGGCTGCTCTTTATGTGGCTAGAGAGAGTTGTACATTTATAAGCTCCTTTATGAGATAACATCTTGACACTTGAGCTCACGTCATACACACTTGCACTCGCTTGCTCAGCTGTGATCTGGCATGCCTAAACACAAGATCATATGCAGGATATTTTATTGATGATGTGGTCATGTTTAATAGCAACGGATTAGACTTTAGTGATTTGTAGCCTAATGGCTCCATTCCATCGTTTGATTAAATGCATGATTGTGTTTAAGATTATTAGATGAAACGTATGATTATTAGATGCATGAAAAATAAACGTGATATGTTAATGTAGTGCATTTAATCTAAAATGGAAAAGAACGTTGATGCTATCTAATAGTTATTGAAGGTTACATGAGGGACGAAGAGTAGAGAGTTATGCAAGTTATCTAAGAAAATGTGTGTTTTTGAATATGTTGTGGGACACAGAATTGTGGATTATTATTATTATTATAACTATTATTATTATTATTATTTTTATCATTTATAGACATTCATATAGACAGGTATTCAATGAAAGCTAATTGATCTGTAAATTCTTCTTTAGAGCAGCAGTAAGTTGAAGAAAAGAGATTTAACCTTTCCAGCATTCTGCATTATTACATGGCCTGTAAAAAAGCGAGCCAGAGAAATGGTCTTTGGGCAAAATAGAGACCAATTTAACCATGTAGGTGCAGATGAGCTTTTGGAATTAAAGATGTATGTGTGTGTGTGTGTGTGTGTGTGTGTGTGTGTGTGTGTGTGTGTGTGTGTGTGTGTGTGTGTGTGTGTGTGTGAGAGAGAGTGAGAGAGAGAGAGAGAGAGAGAGAGAGAGAGAGAGAGAGAGAGAGAGAGAGAGAAAGAGAGTATGCAAGTGTGTGTGCAGAGACGGGGGTATGCAGCAACGCGTCCCGGCTTTCCATGGATGATGGATAGCAACAGTAGGGGGAACAAAACCAAGCATTTCTCATGCTGTCACCGCAAAGAAACAGGGACAGAGCAAGATTTGGTCACAATGTGAACGCGAGGACTTCGGAGAGATGCCAAGCCATCATGCCACTTCTATTGGAAGTCAAAGACTCCATCCATCACTATGTTTGGTCCCTTTAGCATTTGACTGAGAGTGGTGTTCGGTGCTGCCTCGCTGTCTTGTGAGGGGACTTTCTAGAGTCACTTAAAAGTGCTAGCTTGATAAATGTATTTTTTGCCACCATTGTTTTCTATTCCACCGAGGTACAGAAACAGGTGTGGGGGTCTATAGGGACATGTTTTTATATCTTAGTGTGGACCATATGTCCCCATAAGGATAGGAATATCTCGCAGTTTTGATCCTGTGATGTTCTTTGAACATTGGGTTAGTCAACTATCAACTGTTTCCTTTTGCTTAGGTTGTTAAGGTTAGATTTTCTCTAGCATAGACTTGATTAGCTGTTTAAATTAGTGTGTAGGTGGGAGGTCCCCATAAGTGAGTGATTTGGGGTATGTGTGTGTTTTTGCGGGGGTGGGGGTGGGGGTCAGGTTTTTATTCGATACCCATTATACATCATCACCCATTTACACATTTAGTCGCTATAATGACAAGAATATATGTTGGGAATTTTTTTTCTAGTTTACCAGAGTTCAAAGGTTAAGGCTAGTCAAATAAACCACAAAGACAGATTTGTGTGTGTTCGTGTGTGTGTGTGTGTGTGTGTGTGTGTGTGTGTGTGTGTGTGTGTGTGTGTGTGTGTGTGTGTGTGTGTGTGTGCGTGTGTGTGTGTGCGCGCGCATGTGTTGCAAAGATCAGCTGCCATAAACATCTAATAATAACCTTTTGGATAGCTTTTGTGGTGATGTTTAGCAGCACCTGTAAACCCCACTATCACATTTCCATGCCAGCATACATGCACTTGAATTAAATGATATATTTGCTCGAGCAGGTTAAAGACCTCACATGCATCTGTGATACTGTTCTCATGCTAAATGAATAAGACTGATGCTTAATAATAGGCAGATGGCCTTAATAACATGTCATTATGTAAACATGAAGTGAGTGCTTGAGTTATGTTGGTCCTGTGCATGCTCTGACTATTTCTCAATGAACGCTAATATGGAAAATCGCACTTAAAAAAGTGACTTTCACACATTAATTAGAATTCAAAATTATTGAAGCACGATTTAGAAAAGAAAGGCTTCACGATAATTTCAGTGCTATTGTTCTATCTAAATGCAAGCTTAGGATTCCCTGTGTAGCTTTGCTTTAAGCAGCAGCCTCTATTGCCTGCTACTGTAGAAGGCAATGACCCCTCAGTCCCCAATGGCAAAAGATCAAGTCTATCTCTACCACACTCTGAATGGCTCTCAAAGCACAAAGCCACCCTGGAATTCTGCTGAGAGAAATCTAGTACACACTTTTGTGCCACAATGAAGAGGAGAAATACTGCTGGTTGATGGTGATCAAAATTGCTTTGTGCTCCAATGTGAATTGTGTGTTTGTGGGTGGGGTAGGGGGTGGGCAAATGAAAGGTTTGTATTGGGGCAGTGGCCGTGGGGCACTCGGGGCATTCTTAAAATTAAAAGTTGTAGCCTATTAGTCTGTGTTTGGTAGCTGAGCACGCACCCATGCCTAGCATAGGAGCTAATGGGAAAAGATGTGTGGAAGTGTATGATTTATGGTTGCACGCAAGCAGGGGTGGAATAATTTGGTGCAGAACGGGTACTTACTGAACGGCAACAACTCGCCTACTTATCCGTACTTTCTGGTGATAAATTAGCTCTTGTTTAAAGTAGCCCGGGACCCATTTTTCATTTTGATTACTACACTTGATATCTCTTTCTTTCTTACTCTTTCTTTGTCAGCAATGGTCCTTTGCATTTTTGTGTACCAAGTCTGTGTGTCTGAGTATTCCCTCACTCCCGCCTCTCTGTCCCACTCAGTCCAAACCCCCCAACACACACACACACACACACACACACACACACACACACACACACACACACACACACAGACTGCTTTTCCAGGGTGTTTCTCAATATACAGCCATTTTGTATATATTAGGGCTGTCAAAATTAACGCATTAATAACACATTACTGCACATTAATTTAAACGCCACTAATTTTATAAACGCGTGATTAATGCAGTGGACATTTCTGTTTGACCATTTTTATTACAAATATAAATAAGTAAATATAAAGCAGGCAAGATTTAAATCTACAATGCAATACACATTCATTTACCATGTTTTTTCTTTACTCACATATAAAAAAATTAATTAATAAATATGCCCTGAAAAACTTCACCAATTTTATATATATTTTTTTTTTTTATAATTACTAAACATTTGTTTTATTGATGTGCCAAGTCTTAAATCAGGCACCAAAATCAACTATGAAATACATGCACAATACATGCACTAAAACTGTCCGTGTGGAAACATAGCAAAAGTTATGTTCGGTGTCCTGATGATTTCCGTAATTTAAAACACCATAATTCTTTTAAAACATTTACAAGAATATTTTGTCTTCATGCTATATGTTGCGTTTGGTTTCAATAATAATTTTCCTCTTGTTTTGGAGTATCCAAAGCTCTATGGCCTTTCATTGACTGTTGACTATCAGTCATTTGATGAGTCCAGTTTGGACTTTTCTCCTGCCAAGATAACATTCCCATTGATCCTCCTCAGACTGGAGTGACAGGACTCAGGGAAATAAGCAGATGAAATATGAAGTTATAGCGGCAGGTTCTAATCAATAAACAACCCCCATGACTGCCGTGGCCACCGAAGTTACGTCTCTTGATAGTGGACCCTGGTAATGTGTTTGACGTGGATCTGTACCAAAGTTGTATGAGTTCAACCCTGCCCTGATCAGCCCACATCATAGCTTTTGCCCTGCAGCCAATTTCTTAGCTGGCATCTGCTCCTCTTGTCCTCCATTCTCTGGCACTGCCGCCAGTGCCTGTGCCTGGGGTAGTGTTGGCAGAACTGGACACACTACAGAGCGCATAAATAAAACATATGACCACCGTAATGAGGAAATATGGACAGGACCAGCAGTAAGCACTGGTCATTGAGGCGAAGGACAGGCCTGGGCCTGCTAGTGGCCAGTCACCTGAAGCTCTGCCTTCATCCCGGAGCAGTGGGATGCAGGATTTGACATTGAGCAGGGTACATAGCATGAACTCTAAAGTAATTAAATAAAAAAAAATAATTGCACCTACCCTGAACACATGGCCAAAGGTTTCTGTCAAGCTTGAAGTATAAAAGGGGTCTAGCAGGACTGACTGACAAATTCCTGTCCCAGAATGAATTGTATATCTCGTACTTTCTATAAGTAAAAAATTTCTGCTTGTTTATTTCTGCCACCTTACACTAGTCCACTTTGTCCACCCTGTGAACACTTCTAGTTGCATGATGCAGAAAAGCATGCAGCAAGAAGTCATTAGTCATTTCCTTGGCTTGTGAGACAGGGGTCAGGACAACAATGGCCAGGCAGACCCTGGGTGTCAATGACATTTCTGCCCCTATTTAGACCCACTAGATCAGCTGAATGAGCAACTGAGTTTGCTCTGTGCACTGCCCCGTCAGGTCTACCCCCACCATTTTATCACCTCACTTTTGAAACGCGTACCAGCTGACTGACAGCTATCTCCTGCACCCCATCCCAACCATCCCCCAGCCCCCCACCTGCCACGCCGCTGATAAAATGTTAATGTAATTAACAGATAATGACTGTTGTTTTTAGCTGTCGATACACAGACTGTGAGAGGGATAACAGATTTTAGGCCCACAAAGTCACTTTCAGATATCTGCCAGCTATTGTAGGATTCAATTATTTGCCAAACACTCCCCCTCCACCTGTCTTGATCTGCCATCCCTCCCACTAGCTAATACCTGCCTATCTTCGTTCTCCCAAAGCTGATAGACATGCTGTGCTGCTGAAAGAGCTGGAGTCTGGGACCAAGCCTGGTTATGGTACACTCCATTCTCAAAGGCATGGTGGAGTCTTATTAACCCTTACAGTCCTAATATTTTTTTGTTTTTTTTTAAAGAAACAATAGTAAGTGTGTTCATAAATCATAAACCTGAACCAGGCAGCTAGACACCCTTCTCACCTCAGACATGGATGAGTCCGCCTGGCACCAGCAAGACAAATGTATTTATTTTGAACAGGAAGCACCACTTAGGCCTATCAGGACATGGAGAAGAGCAGCCAGTGCCATGAGTTCTTTTCTAACCCTACATTTTTAATAAGCATCATGCCCAAACAAGATTAGGTGCTTCCAGTTTACAAAATGTCAAAGAAGGCAGCACTATCACTCATAATAAATGGGCTTATGCAAACAGTAGGGTTTGTGCCATGCATAAGCGTGTGTTTGGGGTGTGAAGCAGTGATGTTGTGTGCTGATATGCAATTATTCTAAAGAATATCAAAGTTAAGACACAGACTGTGCGTTTGTCTTCCCAGGCTTTGGCTGGGCTTTTGCACTAAGAAAATAACTCATGAATAAAAAAGAGAAATACCAACAACTAATGAAAAGTACAAACTCGCACCATACAAGCACGGATTTTCAAAATGTCTTGTTTGTAATTGTCATACATATATACTCAATTACTGTCTTAGTTTTCAACCATTTAAAGCCGGGTTTGGATTGATATATTACAGCAGGATGTTAGGATTATTACTGGATTATAGGGTCTTGGCCAAAATATATCACTTTGTAAACATATTCTCCGTGTCAGATTATGTGATGTAATGACAGAGTGGTGATTAAAGAAAATGACCACTTCCTGCTTACACCATTAATCAGCATGAATGTGCAGAAAATGGGCTCATATAAACAGAAACATTATTCAAAGTCGGCCTGTGGTGATAAGGATATTCTTTCTGTGGTTTAACGTTTTGTTTACATTTTGCCAAGGCCTTTACAGTATTTGCAGCTGTCGTATGAGTTTTGCGTGATCCTATGTGTTTCTCCAATTAGTATTTGTAGGTAAGTGTTGCCAGAAGTCACAGAAGTGACACACTCAGTGATTTTAATCATATTTTTTAATGGCAAAGTATTTAAAGTAGCTAATGAATAACATCTTGCAGGATAAAAGAGTGAAAAGAGTATTTTTTTGTAATGCTATAATTCTGTTTTGTATTAAATAATCAATTTTCATTTCAAAAGCAATGACTATTAATAAATAAATAATTCCTATTAAATTTCCTATTGTTATTATTATTATTATTATTATTATTATATTTATTATCATTATTATTATTATTATTATTATTAATATTCAAGAGCATATTTGTAGTTTTTTCAATTCTGTCTGTTCAGGCATACGGTATTCACGTACAGCTCTGTGATTGTGAACATGAACAACTACATCTGCATGACTAAAGCGAAGTGTGTTTGCTAAAAAATAAGGCATAAGTATACATCTAGCACTATAGGTAACATTTTGCATAGCTCATCATCATGACTGCAATCATGAACTTTATCTAAAGTGTTTGTGTTGCTTTAATTAACCCAGTTTGTGCTTGTGTGTTAATGGCACCTAATTATCACTTCTGTAATAACATTATCCTGTGCATCATAATGAGAAACTACAGAACGTTTGCCCTCTTCCGCTGGGTTCCTCCCTTTATTAGCAGAGTTTTGTATGCAATTACAGCTAATTGAGGTGTTAATTAAATCAGGTGTAGCATGTTTGTAAACAGAAAAGGAGGCCGTATAATGTGCAGTTTGTCTGTGTGTGCTTTAAGAAGCACATTGATTTATGGAGATGTCTGATAATCTAGCTTCCAATTCCCTCATGATAGCATGTGAGGAAAAAGATACATGTACCAGAGTAGATGCTGGCATTTTCCTCTGCTGCTAAAATCAAGCCTGGTCCTCTCTTGGGTCTCGCCTAATTGCCATGCAGTAGAGGGAAGAGGGGCAGCTACACTTGACCTTGTCTGACAACACCGTGTTGTATATTTGCATTGCGAAGTAATAAGGGTATCAAATAATCAGCTATTTCAATGGTCGCTGACAAACAGAATCTTCAGATGAGAGCAAGTGATGTGCAGTAGAATTCAAAATTGCAATTAACCATAAAAAAGAAGCTGCATTATTTTGACTGGCTTTCTCTGGCATTGCAAAATCGTTTAGTCAGCCGAATCAGGGTGACAGTTCATTTCAAATGACTTTAACTGCTCTTTTTGTTAATGTAGGCTGTTTTGATATCTAAATCTTGTGGGAGAAAGCTTTACAAAGGTGCAGGCACTGATATGTACACCTACATCCATAGTCATTAACTCGAAAATCTCATGCAGTCCCTGAATACAGTATTTTCATTAATTGGGGAGTGCACAAGGAGACGTCTTTATGAATCCTTTGGTCAGTAGTGAGTAGGTCTACTCAGTGTTTATCAGAATCGAATGATTTAATTAGAATGAAAATTATGTTATTTCACTGCCACTATTCAAAGTGTGACCAATATTGGAGCCACACTCTCATTTAAACAATAGTTGTGGGAATGTCTTTTGAAAGAACAGAGATCATTTTCAAGATTTTCAAGAATTCAAGATTTTTATTTGAAATCTTAAAAATCTTTTAAATTATCTCTATTGTTTTATAAACAAATTGAAAAGACATCCAATGGATCCAAGACATCCATTCAAAAGACATTGCTAAAGTACAGTTCAAGAGACATATAGAACCTACGCCAAAATAGAATGATTGTTTTTTCCCTTTATTCTGTCACTGTCAGGATGTACTGTACATGTGTGAAACTTTCAGCAGAGATCTGGTATAGAAAAATACTGGCGGGTGTGTGTAGCTGTGGTTAATCACTTGATCAGATCATTAACTTTCCCCACAGTTGCCATCCACTGCTTTATGCTAAAGGATCATGTCTATTATGTGTGAACTGTGCAGCATACAATTTTGAAAATACCTACAAATCCATTGTATTTTCTAGAGTTAATAGCCCACTCAGCTGAATCACAGGCTTAACCTTTCTTCTTCTTTTGGCTGATTTCACCTCTAAGCAGCTCTTTTTTTACCCTGTGGCCTTTTCAGCTCAGCAGGTGGCCTTTGTGTGCTGGACATGCAAACATCAGACAACTTACTGCACTACACTTTGAAAGACATACCATCAGATGCTATCATAAGACACTAATATAAGAGCAGATATACACTTGGATGCAAATTTTGAATCACCTGTTTTTAAAGTGGTCGGAAATAGTCACATTAATATTAACGGACAAAAAAATTGTGAATAATAATTTGGCACTAAATGTCTCAAAATTAACTTAGTCATGTAAACAGTCAGACAGTTTATATATATATATATATATATATATATATATATATATATATATATATATATATATATATATATATATATATAAACAGATCTCTTTTTTTTTTCACCCATATACAGTTGTAATGTAGTGGTAAAGGTTTTTTGATAGAACCTATAATATCTGTCTTACTATAAATGTTCCTGTAGTTTTATTTATTTATTTATTTATTTATTTAATGACAGGCTCGAGACCCAGTTTTTCATTTCCTGGGCATCTGCTCTGTTTTGGTGCTGTCACCTGGCTTGGCCCGGCTGCTCCTCTCTGCCCTGGTCCAGCCTCGTGTCTGTCACGTTCAGGCTCCTACTGTGCTAATTGAGAATGGGGGAGCTGTGGAATCTTTTCCATTAGCCACCTCTCTAATGACAGGCAGGGAGACAGCTACACATGTTCAGCCTCTCCCACTAGAGGCTTGTGGAGATAGCGGCCTGTCAAGCACAGCAGCTTGTCACCACACCATAGCTCCGAGGTGCCCCAGTGGCCCTGAGAAGCAGCTTGCTGAACACTGTACTGTAGCTGTGCCAAAAGTAATGGAGATTATTATTTACACCTCTCAAATGACAGGAACTCGCCACAACGATGGGGAACTGTTTACTTATCCCTTGGCTCTGATACAGGACTGATGTAGCCTTTGCGCCAGCTAATTTTAATTGCACATTTTGCTTATTCTCCTTTCAGGGTTCAAGAGAAATGTTTTCAGTTTGTCCGTGTCCATTCATTTTAAGTACCGTGCTTTCAGTGTGATTAATAAAATGTTTCAACGTTTCTCTTTCCCAAACTATTTTATGGCTGTGTGTCTAAAGACATGTGCAACACCGAATGCATAGGTTTGTGACGAAATTTCACACCAGGGTATGAATACAGACGTGTTGAACACATGTGCTCATATCTCCTCATAGAAACCCCAATGAGCCATTACAGCCATCCTCTTTGCATTCCGTTTCCCCCATCTGCCACAGGTTCAGCAGGAGCTCATGCTCAGCTTCCTTCTACAGGACAGATGGAGCAGGAGAGTTTTGATTGCATCCACTAAGCAGAAAGCAAATGGAGGAGAAAAGAAGTCCACTGCGGGACAGGAGGACAGGTGAAGAGAATCTCTTCACGCTCTAACCTGAGCAGTATGATTCTGAAAACCTGGCAAAATGTGAAATACAGTTACTCTCTAATGAACCAATATGTTGATTGCAGGTATTTGTTACAAGTGCTCATAGAAGCATGTTGATACAACACAGTCGTTCAAACACAAGCGCACCTAATAAACTCAGCTCCCTCTGATGAAGCAGAGAGCAATAGACGGAGAGAGGCTCTGAAAGAAAATTTAGCAGCTGTTTTTTTTTTATGTATTATGGTAAAAGACAGCTTTAAAGAAGCACTGTAGAAAAGGGAGAAGAAGTCCAGGCTCAATGCTGCTACTGCCTCAGGAGGAGGAAGACATATAACATTAATGGTATCCTTTAACATCTCCTTAACCCTGTTCCCCCCCGGTGTGTGTGCTCCCCCTCTCTTCCCTTGGGTCCTGTTTGTTTCGCCTGCCAGGGGGGCTGCAGGCGGCGAGCCACTGATGAGCTGCTCAGGCCACCGTGAAATGCACCATAACCTGCCAGCCAAAGGGGCCCTAGCGAGATTGCCATATTTACTTTTTAATCTGGCCGCCTTAATACACGCGATAAAAACTTTGTCATATTAGATGGTGACAGATGGGCCCTGAGATCTTATTGCTGGTCCGGGGAGCCGAGGAGGGAGCGCTGAGTATGAATGAGGAGAGGGGGGTGAGAAAACTGACAGAGGGAGGGAGGCCCGGGTATGCTACCCCAATCACGATAATTTTTCATCACCCCAATTACATTGTTGAGCGCATCGCCTAGATCACACACGCACACGCACACACACAGACATACACACATGCACACACAAAACGCCTGCACCCTTGGTTCTGCTGGTGAGGACATAAATAAAGATAATATGAGGTGCCCTGGGTATTTCATTCCCACACACTATTTCTCAGGCATCATGGCACACCATGCTGATGCAGCCATGGGTTTAAACAAGAGCTAAATCTTATTTAGATAAAGAAATACAACAGCACAGTGTCTGCCTCTGGAGGGTTACCACAAGGAGGCAGTAGTCTAAAACCTGATAATTCTTTTATTATGCAACCATATGTTGCATAAAAATAAGATTTTATTACTTAAAATGTTGGTACTCTATGATCTGGTATTTCTACCTAATATTACATGTATTGCTCATTTTAAAAAAATTATATCATATTATCATTTATCCTAAACCGCCCCAACAATCTAGATCTATTTAAGAAAATATCTTGATGAGCTGCAATAGAGAATAAGACAAACCCCATAAAGAAATGTTGCAAAAACCTCATACATGTGGTCATATTGCTCATATATTCACTTAAAAAAACGATAATGGGAAAATGTATGTTTTTACATAAGGGGTAGTTTGTATGATGTCTTATAACCTATGGTATATACCATTAGTTGTATTAAAAGTGCATTTATGAGCAACTATAAGCATTCATAAGCCCACAAAATGTGTTTTTAAATACAAGGTTTTTACAATTGTAATATTTTGATTACGGGTTTTAATGGTATTAGCAATGTATTTTTTAAATATTTTTGTAGACTAAACCCCATTTTATTCTTAATTATAATTTTAAATAAAGATTTTGCCCGTAACATTACTCAAATAATACCCCCCCCCCCCCCCCCAAAAAAAAAAAAAAAAAAAAAAGAAAGAAAAACACTGCCACTGGAATCATGACTACTACTGAAATAACATAAATAATAAAACTAGCACTACCATAATCTACCATAATAATTTATTTTTTTAATACAAGGATATACAGCTGGCATCATAATTATAGAACGTTCATGTTTAGTAATTTTTTACCATCTCAATCCACTCCAACTCACTCCAGCTCATTTTCATACTCATACTCATGCTTTCTCTCTCTCTCTCTCTCTCTCTCTCTCTCTCTCTCTCTCTCTCTCTCTCTCTCTCTCTCTCCTGTTCCCTACCATGCCTTGAGCACCTCAAGTTTACCAACTTTGTTTTCCTCTCTCTAATTGTTGTCTAAATGTAATGAGTGGGTTTGTTTGTGACATGAATGTGGGTGGTAATCAGGAGAGCTGTTAACAGCTGTTGAGGCTGTGGCACAGTGAAGCATTAGGAGGCTGCCGCTCTCTCCTGAGTGCCGCGCTGTCGAACGCTGCTAATGAAAAGAATGTAGTCACAGATCTCATTTTTCAGGCAATTCTTGTGTAAACTGGAGATTTTCCAGTCTCTGCACTGTGGAACCGAGGGGGGAGTCCCATTAATCAGGCGGGCCAACTGCTTAGGCTGTGATGGAGCATCAGTGCAGCATCTCCAAGTAAACACACACACACACACACACACACACACACACACGTGTATCTCAGGTACATGCAAAGACAAACCCAGGCTGACACCATACCTACAGGTCACTTAACTATCTTGGGTAACACGATTATAAGCATTTTATGTCTGAGTAACAAATAGGAACTTTAGCTCACTGTGGTTAAAACTCATTATAAAGGAGACTTAAAATTAGGCTTAAATTATAAAAGAAATTGGAATTCAGAAAGGCAATAAAGGAAATTAAGAACATAACATAGCTTACCTTTATATTCCATCTCATTCTTCATCATCATCTCCTCCTTCAAATCCCCCACCCCTATTCAACACACACACACACACACACACTACACCCCCAGGCAAGCTAGTCAGCCAGTGAAGCTGTGCGAGCCACTGAAATGGGTCATTTTTTAATTAAATACAATATTAATTACTGCGAGCATCATTAACGATATGTGAGATTTGACTAATTAGTGTAATAGTTTTGGAGTCACGCTCATTAAATATGAAAATTACGGTGGTCGGAAGAATCAGTTCCATGATCAATCTTGTATGGACAGAGGGGAAATGATTTAGAGAATAGCTTTTATTGTACAATTATCTCCATTACAAACCTGCCAGACATGAAGAAAGTGTGTGAGAGAGAGAGAGCGAGAAAGAGAGAGAGAGAGAGTGAGAGAGAGAGAGAGAGAGAGAGAGAGAGAGAGAGAGAGAGAGAGAGAGAGAGAGAGAGAGAGAGAGAGAGAGAGAGAGAGAGAAATGGGCTTTAGGGAGGTGTTCATGAGCTGCTGCAGGAAAACAGCTCTGGAACTGTGGCCTCGCTCTGGTGTCTTCTGCCTTTCAGTCACAATCGTGTGAGTTTAACCAGACGAGACAGTCACCGCAGCAGCTGAGCCTCTCCAGAGTGGAGTGTGTGTGAGTGTGCTGGATGATGGAGGAAGTCCAGACAGTTGTTCAACTGCAGACTTGTTGATTGGTGGAATGACATGGTAGACTGTGTGTGTGGCTCCATCAGGCCCTTTCGGTTCCGTGTGTAATATGACAGCACGCTCTTCTGATCGGCCGAGGAACAGCTGGCTTTGAAAGAGCGAGAAGAGGCTGCCGGATACTTGACCTGGTTACTCATGGCGAGAATAGTTCCGCAATTACACATTATGTTATATTTATCTAGCAAGTTTTTAAATTTCACAGACATGACAGCAGTGTCTGTAGCATACACTGCTAAGTGGTTGAATTCTGAATTCTGATTGGTCAGATGGTGTTGATTAATCACTGCCTGGTGTTTCAGCTGCAAGGCAAATCTATTTTGTTGATTTACATTCATGTGCACATTATTTTTAATAGTGACAACTTGTACAGGGATTAGTGTAGTGGGCATTACATATAAATGCATTTAAAATCCACCCATGTGTAATTTGTAATGTGATTTCTGTGAGATGTTTAATTAGCACCTTTTGAAAGGAGTCACCGATGTCAGAGATTTGTAACAAATAATCCTCTAACTTTCTTTTTACCTGTTCAGCCGTAAAGTAGTCTTTAGAATAAAGGGCTTTGTAGTTAAAAGACTGGTGAAGAAATGACTGTTAAGAGCTGCTATACCATGATAATGTGACTACAAACTAATTCATATTTAATTTTTTTAATAACAGATGGTGTAATCATTAGCTAATTGCTTTGGTATCAGAGGAATAACTCATTGGAATGTGCTGTTATTAGAAAACAGTAAACCCCACCCTGTTGTTGAATAAATTCTTGTTTTATTCCTTACATAATTATCAACTTATTTGGCTATTTTTCTTGCTGTTTTATCAGTGTTTATTGAGTTCTTGGCATCAGTACAAACTAAAGCACCAAAAAAAATCAATGACTTTCAGTCCATGTTGTACCTCAAGGCTATAAGAACACTTACACACACTCACTCGTGCTGCTGTAAACAGACAGGTCAGGCCAGTGGCCAGCTTTATGTTGTTGTATTTGTGGGATGTTTAGACTGCATAAAGTTGGAGTGGAGGTGGGGGATTATAGCCAAAGTAACTGCAGTGTGTGTCCAAGCTGTGAAAATACAAAATGTTTACTGTGCATGCCGCACTCTCCAGGTGTGCTATCGTATTTGGACGAAATTCCATTGTCCGTATAGGGAGTGGCTTTAAATTGATGCAGTATTGTTTGTGCATGTCTCACAAACTCGTCTGGATGGAAACTGTAACATCCACTATAACACTATCATGTCTATAAAGGTTTAGTATGAATTTTATTGTATTTGTATTGCACTTTGTAGATATTCTTGCAAAACACATTGAGAGATATCCATATTCTATTTAGATCCCTAATGTGCTAGTTAGAGGTAACATGAGGAAAAATGATTCAAATAGGAACCAAGTCTCTTACATTGACATGCATTTGGCAAACACCCTCACACAGAGAGACTTATCTAATTGATTTATCTAATTTATACAACCGAGCAATTGAGGGCCACACTCTTGGGCCCAGCAGTGATAACTCATCTGTGCTGGGATTTAAACTCACAATGTTCTGAATCAAAGTCTAACACCTTAAACCAATAAGCTGTCTGCATCTATTTGATGCTAATAAGGACAGTGAGATCCTAACTTATCACTCTATAGCAGAATGATATAAAGCCAACAGTAACAAAAGGATTTGGTTAACACTGTAAAAAATTACTGACCACTACTTATTTGCCTTGCAATAGGTGAAATATTCCACACTAAAAGTTTCAGCAGCGAGCCAGCTCTTCTCCACTTTTCTATGTTTATTGCTTTTTCCATAATGTCAGCTGGACGGGCACTCTGCATTTTTTTGTGACCTTTTATCCTTCGGCCACCTTTTGTTTTCCTGCACTTTTCACACATAAACATCCTTTCACTTTAAATATATGCAACAATGCTATCTCTCCACTCTTGAATGCTAGCTCTCCGTATTATTTTAATGCTCTCCACCGGACCATGCGCCAGATAGCCACCACTTTATCACATTTTACTTTTTTATTTTATAGACCCTCTGTCTTTTTAAAATGATTGCACCTGTTTTTGATCTGATTAATTTTGTGTGAGCGCAAACAATTACTTTTCATCTTTATCAGTTAAAGGGATCACCCTCCTTTTATGGGTATCATTTATAACAAGTGGACAGCTACCTGTTTATTAGAATTTCAAGCAGCATATCGGCGCACCGATCTCTCACGGTCCATATTTACATTTCAACTTCGGCTAAACAAGCATGACAAACACACATAGCGCAGGGCGCCGGGGCCTCATTTTCATACTTCCCCACCTTCCACAAACAAATTCATGCGTGCGCGCACACACACACACACACACACACACACACACACACACACACACACACACCATCTAGACCATGTAGACAGCAGGATCTTTATGCCAGCACTGGGACCTGACAGAGGGATGAGGATGGGAGGCATGCTGGGGTGGAGCCTGGGGTACTTTCTGCTAAGAATACGTCAGTGTTTTAGATTGCAAGAGCATGTCTATCATTGTGTGTGTGTGTGTGTGTGTGTGTGTGTGTGTGTGTGTGTGTGTGTGTGTGTGTGTGTGTGTGTGTGTGTGTGTGCACACGTGTGTGTTTCTTTAGTGAGCGCAATAGAGAGAGAAAAAAGAGACAGGGATCATGGCCTATAAAATCCAGTCATGGCACAAAGGTCCAGTGTAAGAATACAAGCACATTTGCATGTGCCATGGCCAGGGCCACTTTTGACAACTCAACAGCTGTTAATTATGAATTGGCCTGTGGAGAAGTAGACAGTGTTGTGAATATGCAAAACAGAAAAGTGCGGCCAGGGCCCATCCAACACGAGTGTCAAACTCCCACCCTCCCTGCGCACAGTGCCCATTGCGACACGGGCTGCCGGAAGTGTCAATCACCGACAGTGGCCTAACACCTGAGTAAGATTGCGTGCAGTTGTAGTTTAACTAGGTAGTTTTTGTCCACATAAAGATATTAATCAATACATTCCCTTTTAAAACAGCTTACAAGATTAGATCTACCATTAATCATTTTGTCTTCTTGAAGTTATTTTCTTAAATATTATATTTTCCCCTTACCATCTAGGCTTGTGATTATATACTTATACTGTGTGCTAGTAGAACCACCGTCACCATGCCCAGAGATCTTCCCTAGAATCTGGAAAACAAAAATAAAATCTACCTCGTATGATTGGTGTACATTTCAGCCAATCACACTCTCCTGTCATTAATCTTTGAAGCTTGTAAAGCCGATCTTAGAAAGCACTTAGAGTCCTATATTTTCTCTTTACAGCTTGGGTTGATATGCCAAACTCTCAGACCAGGGGGTTGAGGAGGCAGGCTCTGTGCCTTTAATGTGAAGAGTATCTTCAGGAATTTTAATTAATTTCCCTCTTACACCAGCTGAATCTGCTTTAATTTTCCCCCCAAGGACTTTTATAAATTTCATCATTAATAAAATCAGACATTCAATTAGTCCAAAAATCTAGATTGCCAACTGTTTCATAACAGTCTTGCTATGGTTTCCCTCCCTTTTGTGCTATAAGGTAAGAAAAGAGAAGTGATGGGGTTGGAAGGAGGGTGGGGGGGAGAGAGAAAGTTAAAACTAATTTCATTAATCTAATTGTCATCACTTCAAACCATCTCTTAATTAGTACAAATTAATATGATTAATCACAATAATGACAAAAACTCATTCAATTACAGCTTTTGAATGGAGAGGGGATGTGTTGGGCTGATATGGGGGGCATAAAAAATGGGGGTGGTGGGTAAGCTGAGCTAAACCAGCCCCGGATTTGTCCTGATTATTCCAATAACTGACAGGTTATCAATCACCCTCTACTTTTTATAAAATAAAAAAAAGAGCAAAAAGTTGAACAGGAGGCAGGACTTCTATGTCATTTGCCTTTTTTTTGTTGTCTTTCTCGCATAGAGACACAAAGGGTACATGTTTGGCATGAAATATAATTACATTTCCAGAAGAACGTCATATGCAGAGGCAAAAGTACATTTGGAGTGTATACCGAGGTGCCGTATTGTAAGTAAACAAGGTTAAATGAATTATTATATTAACCATCACATAGGTTAGAGGACAAGATATGCAAACATGACTAAGGACTAAGGTCTAAAAGCAGAGTCTAATATCTCCCTCACCTCACCTGTCTGTCTTTCTCGGTTTCCGTTATGTTATGATTACCATCATGACCCAAAATATAACAAGCTGCAGAGCAGAGGGATGTCACCATTTGTCACATGTCATCCAGACACAATACGAACAGCAGGTCTAGCTCCTGAGGCGGCGCACAGACCTCATAGGGGGCTGGCACCCAACTCTTGAGTCAGGACACGCCATCCCTTCTAGTCTGGATACAGGAAAGAGAGAGAAAAATCTGGGCGTCTCTACACCCAGAGGATAGAAGAATCCCAGCAGGTACATCTAACAGCAACTATATTACTTTGGGGAAAATATCGGTTAAGGAACCATACAAATCTCAGATATGCTTTATGTAAAAAAATTTTTTACATATCACAATTATAAAAAAAAAAACATAAACTTTAAATGCATTTTTTCTGGGATTTAAATTAATTTCAAACATTGGTGAAAATGTAACACATGTAATTTCTTAAAAACATGTGGTGGGCTTTCTTAGATTTAACAATTTGACCAATATATGAATGATATGATTAAGGATCATTTGGAATAATCAGAGCATCTTGGATCAAATCCACTACAGTGGCCTGAATTAAAATTTACGACTTTTTATTCAGCAGTTATCGAATCAAATCGTATTTTAATGTGTCATATTGCACTTTTTATTATGAGTAAAGCTAGTGGAGGCTTATCCAGACAACCACAGGACAAACAGGACATTTCTCAAGGTCTAAACACTGCAACATTGAAAGCTTTGCCATGTACATACCCATATACCCAGCTTTAAACACACACACACACATACACACACACACACACTAATATGCTAACACACACCTGTGAAATCCCAGCATGCAGCATATGCAAAAAGATGGAGTAAAGCCAGTCATTGTCCCTGTGCTGCCTATGTGAACCCAATTTCCACGCTTTCCAGTTTAAGTGCAGCTGCCTCCAGTAACGGCACACTAATCTCACTTTGACTCCATCCTTATTTTTTCTCCACATTATTGTTGAAATAAATAACCTTTCACCACAATCAGTTTGGGGGATCTTCCCTTAAATTATTACGCCACATATAGCTCACTCACGATCTGCCTCTATAGCCATTAACGACGGAGGAAAGTGATTTATTGTTGAGGTGCAAGGAGAGGAAAAAATTAGAAGACATGAGAGGTTAGAGTGAGTTTCTGTGAAGCAATTGTGCCCTCTACTGGTGTTCTGCTTTAGCCACAGGTCTTTAAGGTAAATGCTGAAAGGTGCAGTTTATTTAGCTAATGAAGTCTCCAACCACTTTCTGAGGACCAAATGTACACCTTAATCATGTGTGAGCAGTGCAGCATGTCACATCATGCAGATACAGATCAGGAACTTCAGTTATTGGTAATCGCATCAAATTACACAATGGAGGAAAGTTTAATCTATGTGAATTGATAAGATTGTTAATGCCATGATCATTTGGATCCAACATTTTATACTGATCACTTACGAATGTCACACAATTTCTTTTAAGAGGTTAAACTAAATGGTTTAGAAAACAAACAAAAACATCAAGTGTTGATCCTTGTTGAGAGAAGGCAGAGAAGAATGGGTTTACTGGTTCCGGCTAACAAGAATACTATGGTAATGCAAATAACCACTCTTTACAATTGTGGTAAGCAGAAAAGCACATTAGAATGCACAATATGTTGTACCTTGTGGAAGATCTGCTACAAATGCCAAAGAACATCCTGGGTTCCAATCTGAGGCTACAGTTGACACAAACTTACTGACACTGGATTAGACAACCTTTTCAGTCGCATGATTGAGCTATTGGATGACTGCTAATATTATCCCAAACAAATTGGCTGCCTAGTTCTGTAATGACTACAAAGCAGATAATTCTGATCTCCTGAAACAGAATAACCCATTCTCATTTCCTGTCTTTCTTTGTTTCTCTGCAATCATTATAACAAATGAACACTGTCTATGTCTTGTTTGAATAAAATGAAAAACAAAAAGTAATTATTAAAATTTTATATCAATCTCTATAAAAAGAGAAGTACAAACCATTTAGAGTATTCATTTCACATCTCAATAACTGTAGAGTAGGCTATATTTTTGACTCCAGGAGACTAAATACTGTACTTGATACCCCCATGCAATCTAAAATCTTGCCTGAGTCTGATACAATGCATCAATGAAGGATCAAGCGTGATTGAACCCTTTCAGCCAAAATGCATAAGGCTATAGACTATGTCTCATCAAACTCTCTCCTCTCCTCTCTTCTCCTCTCCTCTCCTCTCTTCTCCCCCTTGCACTCCAGTGAGGTGTCGTTACACGCTCGGCTAACTCCTCTTCCATGACAGACTGTTACCTCTTGAAGCGGAAACACATTTGATTGTTAACATCTGGGCTATTACAATTGCAAACTAGGGCTCTGTACATCAATCAGAAAGTGATTTCAAAACAAAGAGACCATCTTCCAATCAATCTATTGGGAAGCAGGGGCATTACATGCTCCTGTAATCCCGGCTAATTAGCAGGATAATAGGAACGAGATTTATGAATCCAGCGGAGAGGAATGGAGGCGCGAAAGGGATAGGCGCAAATTAGCAGGGAGGCATGCCAGATCCTCAATAAAGCCGATGAGCTCTTATTCCACTGTGTTGTTTTTAATCAACTTCTGTCCCTTATTCCATCGCCGCTTATTCTCCCCCTCTCCTCGTCTTTCTCCCTCTCTTCTCATTCCTTGTGAACATGAAGGATGTCAGTGACTTGTTCGGATTAAGTCAGCTTTAAGCCTGATTAAGGACCTTGAAGCTGAGAGATTACAGACACATCTTTCCTTTTATTCAGCCCCTACTATTGTTGCTTAATTGGTCACTATTTACTTGTTTTGATTAGAAGGTTTGATTATCTGCTCACCCTGCTGATCTTTCTGCTGCAAGGCAATCATCAGGAAGAATGGCTGTGAAGGCGATTAGCAGTGAACTGGATATGTGGTTCTACTGTGGATGATTAGGGGTGAAGTGAACAACCATATGGAGCTTTCTCATCTGAGTGAGCAGATGCAGAGAGAAAGAGAGGTTCCTCCTCTTTGGTTTTGGGGCTTTTTGGGTTTACCCTGCATTACTAACTGGATAGTGGGCAGGGGACATGAAAGAGAGGTTATAAAGCAGCGCATTGGCTACACAAATTATTTCTGGTATGGCTCGTTCATGAATAAGAGCATTTTAATCATTTAATCTTTGAGCAGTACGAAAATAAATAATAAAGGGCCTTGTGGGACAATACACTGCATTTCTTAAGGCTGTGAAAAATTAATTAACAGGCCTTAGATTTGTAAAAACAATCTTTTTTTTTTTATTTGTACACTTACTGTATCATCAGTTTAGCCAGGTTGAATTTAGAAACTAGTCTTATTCCATCCACTTTGGCTACCTGTAATGTCTACAAATAAGATATATTGCTAATCTCTTGAACAGTATAACACAGTGGTTATACTATACAGTGGTTATTTTAGTGGTTTACAAGCAGCTCAGCTAGTAAATGAAGATTTTATCATATTTGGGCCCAATTCTGAAGTATTGTTCTAGGCAGTGGTGAGCCGTGCATTTGGTACCTGGGCCTTCAGTAAAGAAAATGTATTTTTAAGTATGTCCGAGACCAAATCAATTTCTCTTCCTTTGTAGGCCCTGTGAGTGGAAGATGAAATCTGATTGGTTAAAGAAACAGACCCATTGATAATAGAGACTAAGGTAAAAAGCCCATCAATACAGAGTTTGAAGGCCCTGGGCAGATTAGATTGACATGGCAGCACATAGAGGCTGAAATCTGATTGGACAAAAAATCGAACATCCACATACACATACTAGAAGCAATGCAGTCAAGATAAACACTACGAAATGAAGAGAATAAACTGTTGGGAATAAATTCATTAAATTTCATGGAACAAATATTAGAATTTAGGTTGGAAATGTAGGTCTGTGCTTCCGATAGTGTTTAGGCCGGCAGAGAGGGCATTGCTGACCCCGACCGCCCACCACTGGTCCCAGGGTATATTGGGAAATGTTCTTTATGTGTTTTTATTTCTAAATTTGGGGTTTCATATGTTTATTGTCATATTCATAATTAATAAAATTTTGTGTGTTGCCAAATAAATAAATAAATAATTATTCTTTTGGCTGCTCTAATTAGGGGTCGCCACAGCGGATCATTCGTCTCCATACTACTCTGTCATTTACATCTGCCTCTTATAAACTAACTACCTGCATTTCTTCCCTCACCACATCCATAAACCTCCTCCTATATATACAGTATATACTTGTAAATATTTTACCTCTTAATATTTTATACATTGTGGTATTAAAACCCTGACTAAATGGTAAAACATACACTATATAGACACCTGATCATAAACAATTTGTGGTTCTTTCCCAAACTTTTAACACATAACATGACAAAGTAAAGGTGACAGTGGCAGCGGGGGCATGGCCGAGCGTCGGTTTGTGAATGGAGGGCGAGGCCGAGAGCAGGTAGAAACAGGAATGACACACCTGAAGGGGATTGTGACTAATGTGTGTTCTCTCTCTTGCAGTGATGAGAGGGAGCAACTAAGGAGGAGCGTGAGGATGTGTGTGTGTGTGTGTGTGTGTGTGTGTGTGTGTGTGTGTGTGTGTGTGTGTGTGTGTGTGTGTGTGTGTGTGTGCCTGGGAACGTAAGGCTGCGACACTGAGCACGGAGCTTATAAAAAATAAAAATTTCTTTGATTTTGAACCTGTCCTGTAGTGGTCTTCCTTTCCACGAACCCTTCCCTCCTACAGTGACAAATACATTTCCCCTTCATTTTAAATTTCCCTTCACTTTTCCAAGAACTAGGAGATGCCCATGTGCACAAAGCCAGCTCCAAAAAGATATGGTTTACATGGGTTGGAGTGAAAGATTTTGAGTGGCCTGCTATAGAGCTCTGACCTCAACTCTTTTAAGAACCTTTGGGATGAATTGGATTGCTGAGTGAACCCCAGTCTTCCTCACCCTACACAAGTACTTGACTTTACAAAAACCCTTGTGGCTGAATGACCACAAATTCCCATAACCACTCTCCAAAATATAGTGGAACATCTTTCCAGAAAAGTGGAAGAGTGGATTGTAATGGCAAATGGGTACTAAATGTGGAATGGGTTGTTCAAAAAGCACATGCCAGTCTTATAGTCGACTCTCCACAACTATTGTTCATATAGTTATACTGTATATGCAGATGCTTCCATACAGTGTGCTGCAATTAAGCTGCAAGTAAGAAATTATACAAATAATATGCAACAGCTGTCAAAGCCACATCTCGTCTAGACTAAACACCACTGGCAAATTTTAGAACGATCATGTCTTCAAAAAAACTTCATGCAAAAAAACAAGTTGAAAGAATATCGTTTTATAAAATGATGTACATGCCTCCATCTGCTGTAGTTCCACAGATCTGTACATTAAAGTTCCTTTGGCAGCTCATTGGCTCAACATCTTATTATACACACTGTTTGTTTTTCCTTTTAATTTGTCACCAGTCTGTATGAAGAACATCAGTATTTTCATCTCAATGTGAAAAAATGCAAAATAAGATAATTATGTTATCCTTTTGCAATGGATTTTGGCCTAAGAGCATATGCAGATATGTAACATAGCAAAAAAAAAGTCAAACTCGTAATCTAGGTCATGCAAATCACAATGCTCTACTTAAGCTGATTTATGACAACTTCCCATAAAATCACACTTCCTCCCAAGTCCCCTGGTCCTATTGTGTTTGACAGGGCCTGTCAGAGGTTCAGCACTGTATTTGGCACATATTCCTTATATACTGTACCTGGGTTCTGACACAATGCAGATCAGCTGCATGGCTCCCTGCAGTGCCCGGTCAGCTGTGGAGCTTACAGACAGACACACTGCGCTAAAAGGTTAACCAGGTCTCTCTCTGTCCTGCTCGTCCAGAACTCAGCAGTGCTACGGTGCATTACAAAACCCCTCTCAACCTTTTATATAGCACCAGAGCCATGATTAAGCATGCAAGACCTTTCACATTTGAAACTTTTGTATACTGTCTCTTGGTTAAGACGCTTGTAACATATCAGGAGCCTGTTTTTATTTTTTCAGCTTTTAAAGCAAGAAAAGTTTTCAAGCAGTGTTTTTGTTTGGCCTTCAAAAGTAACCCGTTTTTACACGCTGCCTGAAATCCAAAAGGGAAAGCCAGGAAGATCCACCGTGACAGCCGAGTTTTAAAGCCACAGAGTGTGCCTCTGTGAAAGGGGGTGTTAGGAGCAGTCTCAGGAGCAGACAGCCCACTGCCACCCAAGCAGCCTGGTCCTCTTCCCTTGCGGCCCTCACAGTCCCTGACCTTGCCTCGTGGTGGGAGGACATCTCCCATTAAACCGTTGCATTCTGATAAGGCCATTTCTTTTCTTTCAGCATCCCTTTAATGTCAGGCCTGAAATATGAAGTCATTAGGCGATATTAAAACAGTGCTGACAAACTAATTAACAGAAGACATTATACGGGATGGGCTCAATTAATCCGCTTTAATTGCTCTTTTAAATGGGGGGCTCAAATTAAAATTAATAAAGATTTACCGGTGATCACACAAAACTACGCCAAGGAGTGGCTGTCTGAAGGGCAGGCAAAAGTCAGCCTCCTCTGTGCTGAAGTTCCAGGCTGCCTGCGCCATGTGCCCGCCTCACCCCAGCTCCCAATCAAATGTTTATGTAGCCACAACCATGAAAAACTCAAACCCCCAAACCACTCAAATCCAAAGTTTAAATACTTAGACATTAAGCGAACACTTACCCTGGGGAAAAAAAACAGCAGATCTTAAATTCCCGAACTTTTCTGCACATCTGAACTCAATACTCACTCATTCCAGCCCACATCCTTTCACATAGTATTTTTTGAAACTAGATTGATTTTATCTGTTAATTATGAAGTGTTTATTTCCTATTTCATTTGCAGTTTTTTTAACAATGTAAAAATACTATTTGATAGCTTACATCTTCTCACATCTTCTTACAACTTACTTTTCTTTAATAAAAATCTCGAAAGTTATTTTTCATCTAACATTGTGTTATTCACAAAATGATTATAGATAGTTTAACATAAAATTTACAACTTTCTAACTTTTATTCTATGTATACAGGACTTCAATAAAGCCAAACAAATAAGAACATCAGCGACCAGTAATAATGTCACATTTTAACATTTTAACACTACATTAACTGTTTTTCCATTTGTTTGTCTGTTTCTGTGTGTGTTAGTATTAATTAACAATAGTAATAAGTAATAGTACAAATACAAATCAAGTTGCTTTTATTGTCATTTGATTATATCCAGTACATTTCACAGTGAAATAACTCAGTGTTTTAACAAATTAACATAAGACACAGAACTACAACTAAAATGGATAAGAACACACTTCAAAAAGACATGTACTTGTCCAAACAACATTCAGTACAAATGATGCAACATAATGAAAAAAAAGTGTCACTGTATAAAACTATAAAATATGAAACTTCAGATAAATAATAGACGGTGGAATCGAAGCATAAGAAAAAAAATCAAGAAAAAAGTTGTTTTGTGAAAAACTTTAAAATTCATCTTTCAATTAAATGAATTTAATTTCCTATAGCATTTATGGTTAATGGCCTTAAGGAATTATTTAGTAAATCTAATAAAAAACTAATGTCAGTTGGAATAATGTGCTGTTTAATCAGGCTTGTAAAATAAATATACTTAAATATTATTGTTATACTGTCTATTGCAGAGTAAATTATTAAAAGCTACTAATATAAATAAAACGCAATAGTGCAGAACAGATACAGTATCTTTACATACAGTAGGTATATCAGTTCTGGGAATTGTACTGTTTTAACTTTGTCTTACTCTGCAGTAAAAAGTTGAATAAAATACTATAAGCTTTAGAATACAATAATGCTGCACTTGATTAGTAGGTTTGTTTTGTTATAAGGCAATAGTGAGGAGGCACTGTAGATTGGCATTCAATACAGCAGGGAAAATAAGTATTTGACACATCAGCATTTTTATCAGTAAGGGGATTTCTAAGTGGGCTATTGACACAAAATTTCCACCAGATGTAGCCATCAAGACAAATATTTAATTCATACAAAGAAATCAGAACATTTAAATATAAAAGTTGAGTCATAATAAATAAGGTGAAATGACACACAGAATAAGTATTGAATACACTTTATTTAATACTTTGTAGAAAAGCCTTTGTTGGTGATTACAGCTTCTAGATGCCTCTTGTATGGAGAGACCAGTCGTCTGCATTGCTCAGGAGTGATTCTGGCCCATTCTTCCACACAAATGGTCTTTTAATATTGAAGGTTTCTTGGGCCTCTTTTATGAACTTTGATCTTCAGTTCTCTCCATAGATTTTTTATGGGATTTAGGTCAGGTGATTGACTGGGCCATTCAAGCAACTTGATTTTCTTTCTTTGAAACCACTTTATTGTTTCCTTGGCCTTTTTTTTTTTTTTTTTTTTTATCCAGAATGATCCAGAAGATTTTTTTCTCCATTCAACCTGCCTTTAATAATATGATGCTTCCACCCCCAAACTATGGTGTTCTTGGGGTGGTGGGCAGTGCCATTTCTTCTCCAAACGTGGTGGGTAGAATGACTGCCAAAAAGTTCAATTTTGCTTTCATCTGACCATACTATAGTCTCCCAATAAGCCACAGGCTTCTCCAAATGCTCTTTCACAAACTTTAACCGAGCCTCAACATGCTTTTTGTTCAGCAATGGAGTCTTGCGTGGTGAGCGTGCATGGATGCCATGGCGGTTCAGTGCATTGCTTAAAGTTTTCTCTGAAACAACAGTACCTGCTGATGCAAGGTCTTCCTGAAGTTCTGCCCGAGTGGTTCTTGGCTCTTGGCGAACTCTCCTGATTATTCTTTGTTCTCCTCGGACTGGGATCTTAAGTGGAGCACCTGATTGTGGCCGGATTATGGTGAACTGATGCTCTTTCCATTTCCGGATAATGGCCCCCACAGTGCTCACAGGAACATTCAGCATTCTGGAAATAAACCTCTAACCATTCCCATCAAAATGCTTTTCAACCATAAGATTACGACGATCTTGAGAGAGTTCTTTGCTTTTACCCATCATGAAGTCTTGCCTGTGTGCCTCCTGGGTAATGAGAAGCCTTTATATGCCATCAATTAGGACTAAAGCAGCTGATATCAATTAGTACTGATAGGGGGCAGTGTTTCTCTCTCAATACTGACAGATTTCAGGTGATCTGGCTTTCTATGCCATTTTGCACCTTATCTTCATGTGTTCAATACTTATTCCCTGTGTCATTTCACTTTATTTATTATGACTCAACTTGTATACCTAAATGTTCTGATTTCTTTGTATGAATTCAATATTTGGCTTGATGGCTACATCTGGTGGAAATTTTGTGTCAATAGCCCACTTAGAAATCTTACTGATAAAAATGCTGATGTGTCAAATACTTATTTTCCCTGCTGTATATAATAGTGCTTTCCTCTTCTGGTCAAAATTGAAAATGACAGAAAACATACAAATATTTCTCTCTGTCTTCTGAAGTAGAGAATTAAAAGCGATATCAATAAAAAATTACAAGAAGAGCTCAAAAGTTACCATCCGAACCCTTTGGATGGCAAAATATACTGTACCCCCATATTTTATGGAAAAATGAACATTAACTTCAGATTTAAAGGCTTTATTATAAATGTTTTATTATCATTGTAGCGAAATGCAATAGGTCTATAATGTAAATGATGCATGGCAATGGCAATCTTTGCTATTTGGACAAGGAGAATTAATAGGTGATAAAATATTTGACAGGCATCCTTAATCTTGGAGCTTGATGTAAGGCCACAAGGTGGCATTGTTTTTCTTCCATCAGAATTAAAGTGGATCTAATATACACTATATGACGAAAATTATGTGAAGACCTGACTAGATTGGTATGTGCTTTTTAAACATCTCGTTTCCCATTTGCCTCCAGTCTTATGGGAAGATGCTCCACTAGATTTTGGATTGTGGTTGTGGGGATTTGTGGTCATTCAGCCACAGGGACATTAGTAAAGTCAGGTACTGATGAAGGGTGAGGAGGCCTGGAGTGCAGTCAATGTTCGAATTCATCCAAAAGGTGTTTAGTATGGTTAAGATCAGAGCTCTATAGCAGGCCACTCAAGAGCTTCTACAAAGATTTTTGTATTTTAGCCCAAGTAAATAAAGAAAAAAGCAATTCATTAATGCAATATAAAGATATTATATACAATTGTGTGCCTCCAGCTTTATAGTAGTTTGGGGAATAAACACATATAGCTGGAAATATAAGGCTTTCCAATACTTTTGTCCATATATTTATGAACAGATAGAAAAGCCCCCTCCCCATTTTCATGTGTAATAATTTAACCTTAATTTTGTCTTGCTGTTTGATAATACCGACTCTTCACTGTGTTTTATTCAAGTCTGAGTGTACAAAATGAGTGTTTACATTTTATCTGATTCAAAGTTAAAATTAAAAAAGGCTCTTTACCTAAAGTTGAAAAGGACAGAAAAGCACTTACCGCCTTGTTCTCATCAAGAGAGTGATCAATAGAACATCTTACCATTAGCAGAACGCTTCATCACAATTATGTACATTTTAATTGAAAAGCTAAGCCAATTTATTTAGAAGGAGATTGATCAAATTAAAAGCAGATTTCTCAGAATTAATTGCCACACTGTTATTATTATAATTATTATTTTTCTTCTCCTCACAACTCAAATTAAACTTGTGTTTTCATTTCTCCAGTATTGTCATTTTCAGATGTAATTGTTGCTCGGGTGCCTTGCAGGGTTTCCTGTTTAATGTGTTTTCATCGTGGCCTACAGCGTGCTCTGATTAAAACATTAACACAAACAAGCTTCTGCAGATCAATTAAAGCAGTCTTCAGTGCGACCTGTTTTCTCTGTGTAATATGTTTATTTGCTTTTTGTGACTAAACGAGAATTGAGAGTTTATGTTCAATGGGAGGTTAAAGCAGAAAAACATTACCTGGTCTTTTTCCAGTTGTTTGGTAAATCTGTGTCCACTGCTTTAGATTTCTGTATTACAGATGCTGTATTCTGTAATTTAGATGCTTTTCTACTCACTGAAATTGTAAAGAGTGGTGAATTGAATTAGTGCCAGCTTATACCAGTCTGGGATTCTCCTTTTACCTTTTTTTGTTTTTTTACCAGCCCTTCCTAATCACCATTCTGTGTAGAAAGTTTTGCATGAAAAACTCTGAGACGACATGGTGTTTGATTAGAACATTAACCGAAGCTCTTGTATTGCCATGCTTTATTCTGCATTGTGCTGCTGCTATATTCAATTAAGTTTTATTTGTACAGCACTTTTAACAATGGATATTGTCCCAAAGCAGCACCATGTGATCGGTTGATTAGAAAATTTCACAAATGTGTTCCTAATAAATTGGATTCCATTAGCCCTGTCAACTTTTCCTCATATCAGGGAATTATTTCTTGTGATTTTCTCATTAGAACACCAAATATAAATGTATATCTGGTCAGCTATACAAATAATGTGCATTGGATTTATTTAATGTGTTTAGAAAGTAAAAAAAGCGAGCCCTCCACACCATGGCACAGTAGCAAAGAAGAGTGACGAGTCGGCGAAACGCCGGTGCTTGGAGAAAACAGTGGATGTTGGAGTGGAATTCTGCCGGGGTGGCAGATCTCTGTCATGTGCTCATGTGCATTAGTCATGAGCAGAGAATGCATTGTTGTTGTTTTTAAGACATGGCAGTTGCAAATGAATGAAGGCCTTAGAAATGTGACTTGAATCAGCTGCAGAGAACAAAACAACTCTGCACCCTCACCAGCAGCCTTTATGTTGTGGATTATTAGCACCTTAGTGAGCTGCGTTGGGGAAAAGGACTTTCAATAGTGTTTAAGGCTCGTCACGTGCGCAAGCAGACCAGATGTTTCCAGAGCTTTAAATGTCCAACAACAGCATTCATTGAGACAATGAATTAGATTCTCTAATACTGTTAACTAACAAATAGAAATTAACTATGAAACTATGGAACAGCTGGTAATATAGATAACAAATACTTTTTATTTAATTTAATTTTATTTTGGTAGCAGTATAAGTCAAACCTTGGAATACTTCAGATAATTTTTCACAATATACTGAACTACACTACAGGCAGGAAGTAGCATGTCATTGAATTATTATCATTAGCTCATATATGTTTAATGTTACAGCCATGTTTCTCCATGAGATGAAAGTTCCGACTTATACCATAAATTATAATACAAGATAAAGCCAAGCTAAATAAATTTCAGTTTTCAGGATAACAGAAAACATTTTTTTGTTTGACAAAAAAAATACATTTATCCAAACAAAACCAAATAACTTGACATATATACTGGGCAGTATAAAATTAAAGTACAATTCACACATATGAAATGAAAACTATATTTACATTTGATTCACTGTATTAAGAGTGAACACATTTCAAAAGGCTAAAGAATCTCGTACAGCACTCCTATTCACAGCAGATATCAGAGCTCGACTCTACAAGTCGGAATGGTGATCAAATCAGAACACTTCCTTGGTTAAAAACCTCTTTCCGACCTGGAAGTAGTTGCGGCTTGCAAATGTATTTACAAATATGAAGGAGACTTAAACTCATCAGGAACTTCACTGTCCAGTTTACAAATAATTTTGTAAATGGCTTTTTTCCAAGACGGGTCGGAATCTTTGCTGAGGGAGATGGCGGTATAAAATTCATGCAGGGTGATTTCAGCCACCTCCAAGAAGCGGTCAGGCACCTGTCAATCAAAGAAAGTTGACACAAGGTCTCAGTGGTAAGAAATAAGCTTAAATTAAAAGGATTCCCATTCTTAGGGAAACAGCAGGTGAACTAATAATACTAACTAAGAGCAGAACAGAGCTGAATTATTCTCGTCTAAATGAATGCTCTCAGTCTTTGATGTAACACTGTGATGATATGAAGGGAATGGCAACAGACAAGTGTGATCTCCCTTTTTCGTTACGCTGTTCATTAGCACAGTATTCTGTAGATCTGTATGTGCAATTTTTAATTCGATTCAAATCATTGTGAACCTTTCTTTACTTGATGCCTTTACTCTCAGCGTGTTTCAAATAAATAGAGTGTCAGAACCATTAGCTGACCAACATCGACGGATGCTTTGATTATCGCTTTAAAAAAAAACTACGACTCAGAACTCTTTCCTGGAGTTTACCGTTTTTGTGGCACACATAGTTCATTGTGATCAGACTGGATGTGTGAGGGTTTAATAGAAAGAAGTGGAATCTGGTGCCATTTTTTCCCATAGACTGGCTAAGCAAGCTCCTGATGTTCCACACAGGCTAATTTCTTTCTCCAAGTACAAAAGCAAGCCCTGGGAAAGGAATGTCTTATGCCCAAGGTAAAGACAACTGTCTCCGGACGTTCCCATCGGCCACCCCTTCATCCTCAGAATCTGCAGCATCTTTCTCAGCATTCCACATCAGTAGCAATCCTGGCCTCACTCAGGCATGCCCTGTTCCTAATCCTGAGTTGTTTTAGCAGGATTCTGTGGTTTCCTCTTCCCACAGTAGGCTAAAGCGGGGCGGTGCTCTCAAATAACGGCTGCCAAGCGTGCAGTATGACACATAGGTCATACCACGGACAGTAGCTATATGTGATCACCTTCCGACAGTATCACTGCTTAGCTTTATTTGATGTAGCGTATGTATCATGCTCAAGACAAGACACAATGTGTCATAGCAGTTAAGCAAGAAATAAAACATTTGGGAAAATGTTTTTATAGGAAAATAATCAATGATGGAGTGGTGTGATGCAGCCTGATTTAAAGCAGAGATACAGTTACTACCATGATCATTAACTTCTGTTTTTTTTTTCTTCTATTCCTCAGCAATGTAAAAACTCTCATCGTTTCTATTCATTAAAATATTAATTCCTATTATTCTGACATAATAGCGGCAATGGTCAATCATCCCCTAACCAGCCTCAATTCTTCAACATCGGGCAGCATATTTAATAAGCTATGTCCAAGTTGTGACTGCCGATCTAGGTAATTAAAGCATGTATAAAAGAAAACACACCTGGAAATCGTTGGCTTTGTTGTAGTGCATGTTAAGAGCACGGAAGACTTCAGAGTCTCTGGTAACAGACATGTCCTTCACATCACTCACTCCATCCACGATGGCCTGGCGTGCAAACTTCTCCATCTGAATGTAGTAGAATTCCCGGAAGTTACTGAACCACTTGATTAGCTGGGAGGTGATGCAGCGGTTAAACTGTGAATAAATGAGAAAGAAAAATATGCAACTACATTATTTCTGAGACATTAATAACAACAAATTGTACAGTCTAAAATTATTGAATTAATGTTATAGGTAAATGCCCTGGCATTAGTAAGTAATAAAGACTTCACGTGATTGAAAACATAAAGGTTGTCTGGGTTCTGCAGAAACTAATACAAGTGATGAGGTGCCAGGCAAAATATGGTCAAATATGGTCAAGTTGTCAAAAAGGCTTAGAACAACCTACATCGTGTAAGATAGAGAGTAAGATAGTGCATATAATTGCATACATTTAAATACATAAATACATATACATAAATTAATTTGTGTTTTTTTTTTTCTTTTGTATGTATATGCTGTACTGTATATATTTAAACTGTGTCCCTGCACATTTTTTCACTGCTGTAACATGCACATTTCTCCACTGTAGGATGTATAAAGGTTTATCTTATCTTATCATATGTAATCTTACAGGCTCATAGAAAATATAAGGGGTTATGCTGTGCATCCATGCATTCCCCTTTAAAAATAATGGAACTGCCAATTCTTTTGTTTTTGCTATACGGTGAAGACATATGCGTTGAATATCAAAATATGCTTTCAACGCCTTGTTGTTTCTTACAGGTTTTTTAAACAATTCGGGACATGATACAACATGGAATGCAACCATTTGATATGACATTTAAGATAAAAACATTGGTAATGTACTAAAAACCAGACCAAAAAAACAACAGCAGTTGGTATCACCAAAACCCCAACAGAGCAGAGGTGGAGGGATCACACTCCACTGTTCAAAGAAGATATATAGAAGCCATCACAAGGTACAAACCACTCACCACCAGTCAAATTCAAAAGGCCAGATTGAAATTGGCAAAGAAATACAGAGTTCTAACAAAAAGCTCTAAAACCAAGATTAACCTCCACCAAAGCAACTGAAATCCGAAGTGTAAAGAAATAAAGCATCTGCGCATCATCCAAAAACTATATCAGTCAAGCACAGATGAGGCTATGTAATGGTTTGGGCTTGCATGACTAGAACAGGTTCACTTATCTTTATTGAGGATATGTCACATGATGGAAGCAGCAGAATGAATTTAGAAACATTCTACAGAAATACTGTATACTGTGATTACAAAGAAATGCACCCAGTCTAATTGATAGGAACTTCATACAGCGGGGAAAATAAGACACAAATATTTGACACATCAGCATTTTTATCAGTAAGGAAATTTCTAAGTGGGCTATCGACACAAAATTTCTGCCAGATGTAGCCATCAAGCCAAATATTGAATTCATCAATAAATCAGAACATTTAAGTATACAAGTTGAGTCATAATAAATAAAGTGAAATGACATGAAATGAATAAGTATTGAACACATAAAGATATCAAGGTGCAAAATGGCATAGAAAGCCAGGAGATCACCTGAAATCTGTCAGTATTGAGAGAGAAACACTGCCCCCTATCAGTACTAATTGATATCAGCTGCTTTAGTCCTAATTGATGGCTTATAAAGGCTTTTCATTACCCAGGAGGGACACAGGCAATACTTTATGATGGGTAAAAGCAAAGATCAGGTGCTCCATGTAAGATCCCTGTTAGAGGAGTCCAAAAAATTAATCAGGAGAGTTCGCCAAGAGCTAAGAACCACTCGGGCCTTGCATCAGCAGGTACTGTTGTTTCAAAGAAAACTATAAGCGATGCACTGAACCGCCAAGGCATCCATGCACGCTCACCATGCAAGACTCCATTGCTGAACAAAAAGCATGTTGAGACTCGGTTAAAGTTTGTAAAAGAGCATTTGGAGAAGCCTGTGGATTATTGGGAGACTATAGTATGGTCAGATGAAAGCAAAATCTTTGCCAGTCATTCTACACACCATGTTTGGAGAAGAAATGGCACTGCCCACCACCCCAAGAACACCATACCAACAGTTAAGTTTGGGGGTGGAAGCATCATGGTTTGGGGCTGCTTTTCAGCAAGGGGTACTGGCAGACTTCATATTATTGAAGACAGGATGAATGGAGAAATGTACCGGGAGATTCTGGATAAAAATCTGCTGCCATCTACCAGAAAGCTGAAAATGAAAAGAGGGTGGACATTTTAGCAAGACAATGATCCCAAACACAAGGCCAAGGAAACAAGGAAGTGGTTTCAAAGAAAGAAAATCAAGTTGCTTGAATGGCCCAGTCAATCACCTGACCCAAATCCCATAGAAAAATCTATGGAGAGAACTGAAGATCAAAGTTCATAAACGAGGCCCAAGGACCCTTCAAGATTTAAAGACCATTTGTGTGGAAGAATGGGCCAGAATCACTCCTGAGCAATGCAGACGACTGGTCTCTCCATACAAGAGGCATCTAGAAGCTGTAATCACCAACAAAGGCTTTTCTACAAAGTATTAAATAAAGTGTATTCAATACTTATTCCGTGTGTCATTTCACCTTATTTATTATGACTCAACTTTTATATTTAAATGTTCTGATTTCTTTGTATGAATTCAATATTTGGCTTGATGGCTACATCTGGTGAAAATTTTGTGTCAATAGCCCACTTAGAAATCCCCTTACTGATAAAAATGCTGATGTGTCAAATACTTATTTTCCCCGCTGTATATAGCAAGACAATAATACAGAAACTTTAATAAGGTGGAAAAAGTGGAAGGTTTTAGACAGGTCTTACACAACTGAGTATTCATTTCAGGAGACTTAAGGTGTAACTCCCCAACACACACACACTCACACACACACACACACACACACACACACACACACACACACACCCACACCCGGCCACCTACCCCACCCACCCACTCACAACTGAAAGAAGCTGTGGTACAAACCTGCTAAAGCATTACAAAAGGGAAATGCAACAGGATGGTGAAGTCCGTGGTTTATGTGTGATGCAGTTATTGCAAGCAAACATAATGCAACTATTCAGTAAACTATTATCTATTCCAATGCTTACCTAAAAATTGTGTGATCTGCCACCAAAGATAGAATGTTTGAGTTGGTTGACACATCTAGATGTAAATATCATGAAATGAATGCTTCAATTCTATAATTATTTTTTTTTTTATCTCAAACTACAATGCCTTCTGAGTATAACACAAGAGACTTGCCCATGTTGTTCTAATATTTTTGGAGCAGACTGTATGTTGCCAGTTTAAGTGTTTTCTCTTCCAGTGTTACAGACTAAATATGTTTTTTATTGATTTTTTTCTTTCGGGATCAATAAAGTTTATGTTAACCTATGTAACTATTGTTTTTTCTTTTTCTTTTTTTTACAGTTTCTTATAGATTATTATAGATCTTTTTGACACAATTCCTTTTTCCCACCAGCTTCTTGTGCATAAACAGCCAGCAATGAAAACACTGGGGGTGAACTCAGTCTTGACATTAGCCTTGTTATTTTATCTGCTCAACCAAAAAGAGAGGAAAAAACGAAGCCAAAAAAGCCCAAGGGCTGAGCTGCCATCAAAGACGTTTCTTCCCTCTCTGTGCACCGTGTGAGAACGTGAATGTGGAAGAGTCCAAGAGGAAACCTCGCGTTCACTGAGTTTAGATGATGGGTATAGAATCAGACAATGGGATTATCTTTGTCTTTGTTCACTTTGACTTCTCACAGATGGGTCAGCCCTGGACTAGGAGGAGACTCTGCCCAAGTTCTCCTAACCCTTGGAGGGCAGGGGGACATTCAGCCCTAGCCCCTACGAAGTGCTAAAGGGGCAGAAGGAGCTAAAGCAGATAGTGTGCACCAGTCTGTTTTAAAAAGTACTGCTTCTGTACTATGTATTTCCAAGACTGGTGTGTAACAGATAAGGAATAAAGCACAATCAGGTGTGCTGTTATAAAAAATTGTCAATGATTGTTGGTGTGATGTCACAAAGCTGAGGGCTGTTACTAATCCAGGGTTGATTTTCTTTTATTAACAGCATGTTTAAAAGTGTTTTTTTTTTACTTATATAGCAGAGCAATTTTTCCAACAATGATATTTTTATGTAATTACAAATGAAATTTTTTCTATCAGATTGTAGTTGCATTTAAAGTTCCTGTCATCACATACATTCTAGTATTTAATGTAAGTGATACACCCCACAACCATTTCTTTTGTCTTCTCTCTATAATTTAATAATAATAATAAAAAAAAAATTTTGAGCCTTTAATGTTCCAAGTAACCAGAAAGCATCCAGTCCTCTGTTTTTAGGACTCTCATGTACCAATTATAAAACAATAGCATGTTTTTCTATGTTAATTATTTGTTTATTAATTATTCATTGTTTTGATTTGGTTGAGAGTTTAAATACAAGTCCCTTTAAACATTTTTTTTTTTTTTATAAAAAAATTAATGTGTTATAACAAGCACATATAAAGCTGCTGTCTACAGCTGATGTTATGAAAAGTTAATCAACATCCTCTACTGACAGCACTGTGATATGGCTGGCAAAGGCAACAAACAGTTTCTCAAGTCTCCCTCAGTGAATAGTTGATAACTCAACAATGATGAAACCATAATGAAGGGATGAAGAGAACAGAACCCATTTTGAGTGTGGTTTCTTACTAGATTTCTTTCTCAAGTCATCTCATGTTTTTCCTTGCAAATATCACCTAATGGCTTTTTCTTTTAGTTTTTCATTCTGTTTTGTCAAAATGTCTATTGTTTATGGAGCTATACAAATAAAATTTCATTAATATAATAAATGATATGATGAGGCCTCATACACAGAACTATGTGTATACTTATGTGTGCTGTAATTTGTAGAAATGTCTGTGTTAATCTTTGGTAAGAAAAAAATACACTTAAATTTACACTTTTGATTAAAAAAAAAGGCAATATGCATATTTTCCATATCACTATATTTAGCAAAGGTAGACAGCTGTAATTATTTTATTACATTTTTCAGAAATGTTCAAATTATTTCAAGTGATTTTATTAATCTGATAGTGAGACATTCATCTGATAGTGACACAGAACAAGTTCTGCTTTTTTGTCTATTCAGATAAGTTTTGAGCCTCAGGACATGTCACACACTCACAGGATGTGCAGTCAGTATACACACAGGTTGTTGTTGTAGGGCCTAAACTCCTCGTCTCTGTCCGCAGCTCAGCAGTGCTCTATTGTTGCCTATTGACAGCTCAGTGACTACACAGCATTTCGGGGTTAACTCTGAATAGAGGAGGCTGCATATTCGCCTCCTTTCTCCTTTTGTCTCCTTTTGCTGACTTGAGGAACCTTTTTAAAGGACTGTGTTAAAGATAAACTATCCGTCCCTGGAACTGTTATGGGACTGTTTACGCTTTTGTAATGGTCAAAAGTAGGTAAGAAAAAAAATGTGCTAAATAAGAGTTATGTTTCTGGGATTGGACTGTTTAAAAAAAAAACCTCCTTGCTAAATTATATCTTTAGAAACTAATGTATTTAATGGAAAGAAATGGACAAAAATAAAATAAAAGCTATTTTGTATTGTGTGCAGTTGATTCATAATGTACCTTGACATCTGGGAAAAAGGTCTTCAGGATGTTTGAACTTGGGTACCGTGTGTAGAAGAACATCAGTTTGGCTTTCTTCAAATGGTTAGGTGTTAGTCCCTCTTGAATGTATTGAAGTTAAGGACAATATGTTTGTTAGAAAAAAAATGTACAGCGTGGATATCTTTCAGTCAGTAAAGATGTAAACCACAGGCAATTTCCTGGTAATATCATTTATTTACACTATCGTCTAATTGTATATAAAGATATTCTATACAGAGTCCCATTTAACTCCTTTGGATTTATCTTGACTAGTCATTCGACAGTGCGGTGCAAATGAAATATATTTACACTGCGCTATACTTACCACATACTCAATTAACACTTAACAGCACGTGCTAATTGGAAAAATAGCTAAACAAATCAGATTGGGGATTTCAATTAGAGACTTCCACAGAAGCCTCTTAGTTTCATGTCTGTCAATAGTAATCGATTTGTTGGGAAAACACTACGAAAGCAAACGCAATTTGGATATCAGGATCCCACAGTCTGGCATCCGAAAATCACTTTGAGATGTCTCTTGAATAATATGACGACTCATGCATTAGATAATAGTTTCTTTTCCACTGTAAGGTCATATCACAGTAATTATTCATTAGTAAGCAGTGCCTTTGAAACGGGGATACTGATATAAAAGATGAATAAAGGGCCAGGATGCTGTAGCATAGTTCAGAAGAAAACTAAAGCCTGTGCGGCAACACAACGTATAATGCAGGATCTTACCTAGCATTCTAAACAAACAAATGAATTTCACCATCACAAACATTCTTGCACGGAAATTAATGATGATAGCGGGCCAAAGGTTCGGTGTGTGTGTATATACCAGGACTGTCAATAGATTAAAACATTTAATCGCGATTAATCAGTTGATTGTCATGAGTTAACTCGTGATTAATCACAACATAATCTTTTTATCTGATCTAAATGTACCTTCAATTAATACTTTTTAAGTATTTAATACTCTAATCAACATTAACATGAACAATAATGCATGCTTTATGCAAATGTATGCTTATTATTAGTGAAACCATACTCAACATCGAGCTTAAAGACAAAATATTCTCGTGAAGGTTTTAAAGTAATTACGGTGTTTTAAGTTATGTTAATCATCAGGACACCGAACAGAACTTTTGCTATGTTTCCACACAGACGGTTTTGATTGCCAGATGTGTGCAAAGAGTAAAAAAACAATGCCGTGTGATAAACTGTGTGTTGTGTTGAAGGTTTTACTTTCGCCTATATATATATATATATATATATATATATATATATATATATATATATATATATATATATATATATATATATATATATACATATATATATTTTTTTTTTTATAAAAACGGTCAAACAGAATGCACGCTGCATTATCATAAGCCATTTAAATGAATTTGCATTAACTCGTTATTAGCGCGTTCATTTTAACAGCCCTAGTATATGCACATATACACCACATATATGTATCCAGAGGTTGCACATAATGATAACAGAAAGCTATTTAAAAAAAAAAAAAAAAAGTGACCACTCTAAGCCATTCCAATCACATGGAGAGTACAGAAACATATTCTGCACCTTTTCAAGTCAAGGGGGGGAAAAAATCAAGAGAATTTCCTGAACAGAAACTGCTGCTTTTTCTGCCTTTGAAAATTGGCTTTTGTTCCTGACAATTCTTATCAAAGCCTTGTATTCCTTTTTATTTGTCTTTTTCTGGACTTACAGTCATTACTGGGCCCAGATTAAAGAAGATGCTACAATTTTCTTTGGGGTTACTGAGATCAAAGGAAATATTCTCCTTGAAGTCTGGGTTAGTGGACCTGCTCAGTGCAGCACTCAATTCAACGAGTCATTGTTCACCAAGGTAGGGCTACCAGAGCAGGTAGTTTGTTCTGCTGCTTCTCTCTGCTCCATATACAACACTACATTGCAAATAACAGGAAATTACAGAGAAGGAAGAAGGTTCAGAAAACGGTTCAGCAAATTGGACAAATATTTGTATGAATATTCAACTAAGAGTATGCGCCATGAAAAACAAACACTGCAGGTAACACTGAGTTTTTTGTGAAATCTAAAATTAGATTAGATTAGATTGGATTGGTACAAAATGCTACGCTAATATGTTGCTACTGTAATATCCAAACTAATCTAAAGCCATGCCCTCTATATGTATCTGAATATAAACTCTTCATGGTATTTTAATGTTCCCCTGATCCAAGAATTTAATTTCTGAGATGCAAAAAAATCTAATTTTCTCCTAGTGAGCAAATCCAGTCTGTATAGCATGCACAGAAACACTGGAAATATAAATTAAAAACGAGATGGCAGTACCGTCATGTACAAAATGTTTGTTCGTTTTCTTATCTGACTGCTTGTGCAAAAAAAGCAATGAAAAAAAAGCACCTTCTATTCATGTTTTGAACACATTGAAATTTTTTTTTTAAGTAATGTTTTACTCCATTAGGTAAATCACAATGTAATAATTGCACACATATTGTCATGCCCTGAACTTTAAAAAGGATATATTGAGTGACAGGAAAGTGCTCCTCTCCGCCATGCTCTGCAGTTCTCCACACTCCATCTTGACATGCGGGAGGCAAAGGCCGTCTACTGCCACTTGGCCCAGAACTCCAGGGCGATGATGCTGCCCGAGGTGTCCAGAGCTTACCTTCGACCTCATAGCAATGCTTTCCCAAGGAAGAACCATTGGATCTGTGGATGATCTGTCCAAAGATGGAGGCAGGCAAGAGATCCCACTAAAATTAGCATGAGGTCCATATTTGAGGAGATGCTCCAAGATTTGGCTGTCATGCAGAGGAGCACTGTGAGTGAAATGGAATGGAGATTGGTGCAGTGGATAGGGCCTTTTTACTGAATGGCTTATAGAACCCAAAGGGTTTAATGGAGGTTTTTGGACCACTAGAGACAAAGCTTCTGTCTGGTGCTCTGGACTATGAGATGGTGTGCTTTCATAGCAGCCTACAGACCTTGGTTTTGTGGCATTGTCAAAGTTTGGAGACTCTATAGTGCAGGCGTGGTGATCTTGTTTTTCTATACTTGTGCACTCCGGACTCTGACACAGGCGTAGCTGTGGTGATTGGTCCTCAAGGATTAAGGAGAGTTTTGTGAACACCATTTCAACACTTTCATTTATAGCCCTGGAGAGCTCACATTTTAACATTTCCTTTAGATTCTTTTGATCTTTTTGTGAGCTCAAATTCAAATCTTCAACTAATTGAATGCTATCTTTGTGTTCAAGAGTGCCACTGTGGTCAGAATTCATGCTCATGTCAAGCTTGTGGTCATCTTGCTGCTCCCCTTTCTCTTCACTATTTGAGCTACCATTGTCATACATCTGTAAGAATTTCTCCTGGAGTTGATGTAAGAGCCTTTGCATGCTCTGGAGCTGTTTTCTTAGCTTGTGACACTCTTCGTCTCTGCTTACATTAGCATCATGGGTTTTGGCTGAAATTCCAGCATTGTTGTGCTCCTGGTGCTGAGGAAGCTTCCGTTTGCGTTTGTTCTCTTTGTACACTTCTCTGTCATACCTGCTAACTTCATTCTCAGCACTCTCTCTTTCTGCATGTGACTTGTCATTCGGTGAGCTCGCCATGCCTCGTATGATGTTCTCCACCCTGGCTCGTTTTGCCTGGACGTGCTCGCTCAGTGGACATTCAGGTTCAGTGCTCAGTCCACTGGAAGTGTGACCAGGAGACATTAATTCCAGCTGGCTGTCTTTAGACGACAGGTTACTCCAGTCCTCTTGAGCAGTCTCAGTTACTGAAGATCTTGATTCAGCCATGCTGGTGCTAGCAGTGGAGGTCGCTGGCATGTACAGTTGATTGTTGTTGAGAATGGAGCGCTTATTGTGGATGGTTTTTCGTAAGAGATGAGAGATGAGCGGTGCGTTGTGGTAGGAGGAGAGAGGCTCCTCGTACATGTCTCGGCGAAAACATGGGAGCATTAGATCCGCTTTGCTGTCCTCCACATAGATCTCATTAGGTTTACGAATACTTTGGTCTGGTGGCGTCAGACTCATTTTTAATATAATCAGCTGTATTATTTTCGGGTTGCTCTTTGAATTGATCAGGCTGCTACAATTAATTCCTATATTAATATGGTGTTCCTAAGACATAAAAATAGAGAAAAAAAATTATTAGAAGTATTTAATATTTTGGACCATGGTAAAACATAATCATTAAAAAAAGAATTTATGTATTGGTCAAATAACAATTTCACCCTAAATTGTTATTTGACCAATACATAAATTCTTTTTTTAATCAAATCTGAACACAATAAAAGCAATCAAGCCGTTCTTAATTAATTTTAGTCGAACTGCGTTGTACAGTATATTATTGTTATAATTAAATAATTATTTAATGGGGAGGAAAATTGAAAAAAACAGCTATTTGTGCGTGGAATGGCATTCATTGTGTCTATTGGATAATTCCATAACAATGTCATATCTGTATAAATGTCTTAGAATTTTAATATAGTATAATATTCTATCTTCCAGTGGGCTCACCACCTGCAGGAGGGACCGTAAGGGACGGTGCTGTGAGGATTGGGCAGCAGTCGAAGGCGGGGGCCTACTTAGACTGCTGCCCCCGCGACCCGAATTACGGATAAGCCGGAGAAAATGAATGAATGAATGAATAATATTCTATAATAAACACTGTGGATTTATTTTGTATTTTATCAGAGATAAAAAAATATATTTTTGATGAACCGTGCATATGACAAGTATCAAAGAGATGAAACAATAGGTAAAGAAGACATGGAAAAATAAATATCAGCTGGAATAAAACGAATTTCAAAAAGGATGCATTCTAATAAATAACCACCTACTTTACAGAATAATCTGTTTTCTGCTGATTTTAGTAAAATACATTTTTAGTTTGAATTGCTGTTTATTTTCTGGTTGATATATGAACACCGATATAAAAAGAAAAGCTGAAAATGATCAGTATCAGAAACAAAAACAGCATTCATAAATAGTTAGGGTCCAGTTCTGAATAAAAGGTAAGATATAGGAATACGTCCAAATGATCACTTGTAACTCATTCGTAATGCTTAAGTAAATGTAACACAGCACTTTATGTGAATGGATTTATAAAGTAGCATATTCATTTTCTATCAAAAGCCTGTTTTTCTAATCCTATATAGAGGAAACACCTTTATCTCCTTAAGAACCTGCAACTCTGCAAATTTTAAAATGAAGACTATATACATTATTTCTATGACAAATGTAGGTTATTATTGTTATTATTAATCATCATCATCATCATCATCATCATCATCATCATCATCATCTGTTATTCTATTCAACAATAACAGTAAAACAACAATATTTCTTTTAAAAATACATTTTTATTTCCACCACCGAACTTTGCATCATAGGTCACTTATATATCTAAATATCTAAAGGTACAGTGCTATTTGAAAGTCTGAACACACCAATTAATGACAGATGTTTTAATGTTTGATTTTTATCACATCCACACTTTCAAACAATTCTGAAAAAAAAAAAACGCAACACATTTAGATGTAGTATAGGATTAAAAAAACTCTAAATGTTAAAACTAGAATGTCAAAACTAGATCTTAAAAACAAAACACTGACACACAGCTTATAAAAGATTTGCCATTTTCTTGTGTAGTCTTCATAGGATGAACAGAACACACACACACACACACACACACACACACACACACACACACACACACACACACACACACACACACACACACATCAACTTATCAACTTCACAGTGTATATTAGATAACTTAAGTATAAAATATGTTCTGGTTGTTACGGTAGGTTTGAGGTGAGCAGGACGAAATAAAGTTTTCAGTAATAAGTCTGCACCTTCACTTCTAAGACTATTTCCTCTAATAAGGATGAAGTATAGTTTTAATAATAAAATAGATTGTCATAAACACTCGTCTCAGTAAAGTTTAAATAACTGCACAGACGTATTCCAAAGCAGCGGAGTGTGAGAAGAAGATGGTTCTCTTACCTGTTGCTCGGTCTGGATGAAACTGACAGTGCGGCTCTTCTCGGCGCCTCCAAAACGTTCCGGAGATGCTGGAGGGGCGTGGCCTTCAAGCATCCGGTCCTCTTATGTGACACAGTGCGCATGCGCCCGGACACTCACGTTAACCTCAATACGCAGCAGGTGCTATAATGCTGAACGTCGGGCAAAATAAAAAATCATCTCCATGATATTGGAATACTTATATTTTCTGGTGACATCATTCATGACATTGTTCATTAACATACACATAGACCATGTGCACGAATTTCCATCGAGGCCACATGCTATTATATTTAAAGCATTGCACAAATAGCAGTTATTCTACAGAGGCACAATAACTACTTGCTTTCAGTAGTAAATACTGTAAAACCCTGTATTATGTACTATCAGTAACAGCTATTAAAGTTAAAGTGAAAGTCAAAGCATGTTACTAAAACCCTTCAATGAGACTGAATAGAAATAAGGCTTCATGTGGGTGTGATCAACGTCAAACAGGATGCTGAACCCCAAAATGTTGAAACAATGACATGTTGTATTTCAGGGATAATAGATTTGTCCTAACTAACTAACTAACTAACTAACTAACTAACTAACTAACTAACTAACTAACTAACTAACTAACTTCATTACCATAAACTGTTTACATGCCGTTTTGCACATCTTTGGTCAACTGCTGCTATATTGCTCTTTCGCACAACATTTTGTTTACATTTTGGCTACTGTTCAATTTTGTTTACTTTTTCTTGTTACAACAGGTTTATTGGCAGAGCTATTTTGTGTTTTGTGTATTGTCTTGCACTGTCTTGTGTTGTCTTGCACTATCTTGTGTTGTCTTTGCATTGTCTTGTGTTGTCTTGCACTATCTTGTGTTGTCTTTGCACTGTTTGCACCAGGTTGCACACATGCACTTTATGTAGCAAGGACACTTACTGGTCCTCAGCCCTGTGTTTTTTTGTTTCTGTGATTGTTGTATGTATGTAGCATCAGGGTTCTGGAGGAACGTTGTTTCATTTCACTGTGTACTGCGTCAGCTATATATGGTTGAAATGACAATAAAAGCTTCTTGACTTGACTAAAAGATTCCACATGTATCGAAACATAACATGTACCAGTGTACCACTATCAGCATGAAGTTATTTCAAAGCATGTCCACATAGTTAATATTTATTAATCATTTTCAGTCTTAAAATATAATTAGTGAAACGGAATTAATAGATGGCTATTAAGAGTGAGGAGATTAATGCTACATTTCAAGTTACTGCTAGAAGAATAATTTAATTTGCCATTTAGCTGTGATTTTTATTCATCATTTCATACTGAATAAAAATATATATAGAATTATTTACAAATTAGAAACATTTGGAATTTTATTTTCGATTTTATTTTCAATTTTCAAATTTCTTTCTGCACAATAATACATTAATTATATCATTTAATGCAGCTGAACATCTTAACATGTCTATTTCTCTTCATGTGTTCCTAAAATGCTAGATTATGTTGATCATTTTTGTGTATAAGATTGTTTTTATAGTATATATTAAACTATTTTATAGTGTAAATAGTCTATGTATAGTGTATGTATAGTGTAACTAAATCAATGCATTGATGCCATAAATAATAACGCATATATTAAATTAATTTTAACCTGTCACTGTGTATAATCACATCCTCAATTACCAACCATACCATTAAAAATCATTTACATTTTTTTTGGAACAAAAGGGTAAACCATCACTCTTCAGGACAAGAAAGAAACATTTTTCTTTTTATAGTATCTTGTGTTGAGCTATTCTAAGAAACAATTAAAAATATTCATATTATATAATTATTTTTATCTTTAGTATTATTATCCTTCCTTATTAGAGAGAAAGAAAGCAAGAAAGCAAGAAAGAAAGAAAGAAAGAAAAAAGAAAGAAAGAAAGAAAGAAAGAAAGAAAGAAAGAAAGAAAGAAAGAAAGAAAGAAAGAAAGAAAGAAAGAAAGAAAGAAAGAAAGGCATTTGCTTGTCACATATAAATTATAGCACAATGAAATTTATGGGACATTTTTGGGAAATGTTTGGGTCAGAGCGTAGGGTCAGCCATAATACAGCACCCCTGAAGCAGAAAGAATAAAGAGCCTTAATGTACAACATTAGCAGCTTGGCAATGATGAGGCTTGAACCCCGGCCTTTCAATTAGTAACCCTGAGCCTTAACCATTGTAGGTGATCATTTAAGTATTTATATCCTATACAGTAGTCACTTATGCTTTCATTTCATTTAATTTAACATTTTCCACTACAGCTGTAGACTTTTTAACTTCTTGTTTTTTGTTTCTTGTTCCTGAATGTAGCTCATCTTAAGAACATGTTATCAACCAATTCAATATCACATCAGTCAGTTGGAATAGTGTGACATATAACCACAACTGAGAAGAGAATATTTTGGTGGTAAACCATCCTCAGCCAAGCACTGTGATCCTGAAATGATAAAAGCATGATGACTGTGGTGCTGGTATTAGCAGATCAAGCTCAGCTGGGTTGCTGGCATATATAATTAGCTCATTGTTGGGTATTAAAATATTCAGCCAAAAGCTAAATTTGAAACAGTTTTTGCATGATGATGAGGAACACAACCAGATCTACAAGGGTCTACAAGGTTGACTAACAAGTTGGGTGTGTTTAGCAAAGCCAGATGGGATCAATGAAACCCAAAAATGAAGTGGTTAGTGTTAGTCCTGTGTTCTTTTTGCATTGAATTGGCTACATTTCTTATAAAGAACAACATCTGGGCTACAAAATATATAGTGTACTCATGACAGTCAATGCTGACAAAACAGGCCACTGAGCTCGTACACCAGGCATAACGCAGGCGTGTGTGTACATGATACGCATGCGCAATTAATCTCGGCGAGGCACGCAGGCGTGGAGGTTTGTGCGCATGCGCGGTGTGAAGCTGCCGGGAGACGCTGCTCAGGTTGAGAGCGAAGAGTTCCTTCATCCTGTGGGGATTTGTTTCGCTGTAATATACGTGATACGGGCGTGTCATCGCAGCCGATATGTTGTCCCGTTCCCGGTGTCTCACAAGCTCTGTCGGTCGCTCTATCGTTGCCCTCCGACAGGTACGTAGCGCCCATGCTAACGTCCCCAATGAAAGCTGCAGGCGGATTCAGTCCAGAGTCATGCTAAGCTAACGTTCAGGGCTGTATCCTAAATCAGGTTAATCGAAACATGTAGTCTACTAGGTCTGTTTTAGGGGCAGGTATCTATGTAGTGCACCTATATAGGAAGCACCGGGTGACTTGAGAGTAAGCTCTTACTTCTACAGCGCTGGTTAGGCCTCAGTGCCAGACCAAGGACAGCATGTTACCCTGCTTTAATAAACCGGGCTAATACTTTTATTATTATATAATTTAACCCAAAAGTACACCTCCTGAAAATGCCACAAATATTTAATTGCTTAAAAAAAGCAGTTATGCATATTTCTGGGGTTTAATTAGCCCAGAGAAGGGGACTGTTGGAGGGGACTTTGGTACGAGGTCATTCCATTGCTAGCCATTCACTAGCTACTTATTAGCTTGTTAGCATCATGAAATGTGCCTGTTGCTCGCAATACGTCAAGGGGACTGTGCTCAAAAGGCTCACTTACATTTATTTAACTTAAATTAAATTATATTTGTATAGTTATTGTAACAATGAACATTGTACCAAGGCAGCTTTACAGTTTAGAAAATATGACACTTGTTTATTATTGCATGTTAGTCTATTCCTAATATGTCAGTGATGACAGTTGCCAACTCCCTGAGATGATATGAGGAAGAAACTTTTAGAGGAACCAGACTCAAAAAGGAGCCCATCATCATCTGGGTGACACAGAATATCCATTTATTTTAATTAGATTATGTGCAGTAATGGATACTTAAATACTGAACAGTTCATGCATGTTGTAACCCTAAGCCATTGTAGTAGTTTATATTAATTACTGCCACTTCCATTCTTGAGTTGCTCAGTAACGTTATAAGTTTTATTGCAGTTTAAAGCAATAACACTGAGAGAGGCAGAAGCAACAGGCCTGCTCCTTTTAGATCCCTCTACCGCTGATTCCCAACAGGCCTAAAATGGGAACATAAATCTAGGTAGAAGTCATCGTCATCCTCATGTGACGTTAGATTTTTCAGACCTAGTCAAATGTATAGCTGGTGGTTTTAAGGTTAATGTTTTGACCTGTTGATCAGAAGGTTATGAGTTCAAACCCCAGCTTGGAGAGACTTCTTGACCTTTAAACAAGACTCTTTATCTCTCGGTTGCTCAGCTCTGTGGAATCCCTTTGGATAAGTCATTTGAAATGTGATCAAGTAAATGATCAGATGTAAATGTTATTTAAGAGGTGAACGATTGGTGTTATTGAGGCTTCCTTTAAGTGTGTCATGATGCTGATCAATATAAGGACTGCAGAAGTTTGCAGGGCTGCTTTGAATACAGTAGTGGAAATGGTGGTAATCGGTGGACAAATACATCCTCGTCACCTCAAACTCACCGTGAAGAATGTCTGTATCACTGTTTAATGGCAAACGTAATAATTCTTGAATCGTAATGGGTGAGAGATCTGCTCACCAGAGTGGTGTATTTGTTTCCTGATCACATGATTTATTTAACCAAGGTACCACTTCTCTATAAGAAGTGATCAGAAAAAAGGAAAGGAATCAACTACCTACATTTTTTTTATGCATTTTTATTTGTATATGAGCAGAATTATAGCACAGAAAATTATTAGAGATCTGTAAGAAAGCATGGCTGAGAGAGGTTTTCTGGTTCCACAATGTTTTTTTTTCTTAATCGTTAATATAGAAAGCACCAGAGCAGTTGAAAACAGGAATTTCGTTGGCATCCGTAACCGTAACCGTTTGTATTGAAATTGTACATTGCTTCAGAAGTGGCTGGATTTGTTACAAGACAATGACCTTGTTAATGTTAAGAAAAATGTATTGTGAAATTTTTTTCTTCACTAGCAATAGCAGTGGTTGCATTTCAGCTGAGCAGGTTAAATATAGTCTTGTGGCTTTTAAGTGTTCATTTCCCAATAATCAACAGTGGTAAATGATTCTAGCTGTGTCTCAATCTAGGTTTTGGCATTAGTCTTTAATTCCTAAAATGTTTCTTCATTACACACAGGACAAATTTGAGTAGGATTAGTTTGATTGCTTATACCCTTTATAACCAACTCACCCAAACCCATCCCCCCCAAAATGTGTTGTGTATTATTGGACAATAATTTATGGTTGTTTTGTTTTTATAGAGTAACAATGTTTTAGCAAGACGAGCTGCTTCAGGTAAGTTTGTGTTAACTTGTATTCAGTGTGTAGTATTATTCCAAATAAATATAAAACTTTCAAGGTTTACCGTAACCTCCAGTAGCTGCTTGTTTTCCACATTGTAAGCAAATTAATGTTCTCGGTTCTTTAGGCATATCAGCTTCTCAGTGTCTCACAATCAGGAACAATCTGTAAGTATTGCTTTAGGATATAAATATTAAATGCTGAAATATTTTTTTTAATGCGTCCTTAATAACACACGTTTTTTTGGTTTCCTGCCATTGAATTGCAGGAAATATGAGACGAGGGCCAGTATTTTCCAGATTAGATACTTCAAGACCACTGCACCCCACAGTATGTATCTTCGTGCGCATACGGTTTTGGTGCCGATTTTATACTTTGTATCTGTAACATGTAGCCTGTTGGGAAGTTATTTAAAAGCAAACAACATCTGTTTGAGAAACAAGGAGCTGATCATATCTTTTGGCACCACATGAGACTGCTCTTTCCAGGCCAAAAGGATCTGACTATATTATTTAGCTTCTCAGATGGTTTAAAGAGCTAAGAAGTTGTTTAAAGGTTGTTTAGCATATTTAAAATTAACACAATAAATGAATAAATTTATTTTTCCCTATATCTTGGTTTTGTTAATCAGTGTATACATTATTGGCCTCCTGGTGTGAACTAACAGTGAGGAAGGGGGTGGGGTGGGAATCTGGAGAGGAAGCAGATATGGTGCAATGTCCAATATTGCAAAAGAGGCAGAGGATATGGATTGTCTTTATGTTTCATGAAAATCCACATTTGTTGACTCCTCTACAAAGACCTAGGATATGAGGCTGTTTCAGTACTTCTTGTGCTTGCTGTAGCACTGGCAGTGACTCATTTACAGAACAGTCAGAAAAGTAATAATAGAAATTATGTGGTTATTATAAACTGTGTTAGTGTAATGGATACGTTCTCAAAGTAATTTGTGTACATGAAATGTAACAATAAAGGCATAACAGTTCCCCCACGGACCATTATTACTGACGCACCACCCGCAAAACTTTGGACCGCTCTGGGGGTCTCATATAAACTTTCCATGCAAAGGTTGAGATTTATAATAAAAAAAAACAAAAAAAAAACACCTGATTATCTCTTCTTCATGGCACCTGTTAGTTGGTGGGATATATTAGGCAGCAAGTGAACATTTTAGAAATAGGAAAAATGGAAGGGTTTGGAGTGAGTTTGACATGGGCCAAATTGTGATGGCTAGACGACTGGGATGCGATTATACATTTAAAGCAATATAATAAAAAAGTGTATTGCATTAATTTGATTTATTCTGAAATTTTTTATTTATTTATATATATATATATTATTTTTTTTCCATTTTAACTAAGCAGGCTTATTCTTTAATTGTTTCAAAATTTTTTATTATTATTTTTCACTCTCCAGTAAGAGTGATGCTGTGCTCATGATTCTTGTTCTTACCTGACAAGTGTAGAACCCAAGTGTGGCCTTCTGCTGTTGTAATTCACCCACCCACCTCAAGTGCACTGAGATGCTTTTTTGCTCACCATGGTTGTCAAGAGTGATTGAGTTACTATATCCTTTCTGAAAACTAGTACCAGTCTGACCATTTTCCAGTCTAAGCACTAAAGAAATACTCTGTGTCTTTTGCAGGGAATGAAGTTATTACTGTTAACACCCCGGCATTTGCTGAGTCGGTCACGGAGGGGGATGTGAGGTGGGAGAAAGGTATGTGTGTGTTTTCTCTGTTGACCTCAAATCATTACCCTATTTACATTGTCAACGTGTCCACTAAATATTAACGTCTGTGTTTTGTTTTGTCTCATAGCTGTGGGAGACACCGTCAAAGAGGACGAGGTGGTTTGTGAAATTGAGACCGATAAGGTAAAAAAGAAAAAGTACTTAAAGGGATATCACATTTGTAAAATTCCACGCTGTGGTGTTAAGCATTTTGCCGTGTGTACGTTCAGACGTCAGTCCAGGTGCCCTCTCCAGCTGCAGGAGTGATCGAGGAGCTCCTGGTTCCTGATGGAGGCAGAGTGGAGGGAGGCAATCCCCTGTTCAAACTGAGAAAAGGAGGTTGGTGCATAAAAGTCATGACATTTAAAGGGTTTTCCTGGAACAAAAGCACGATTATACTGAATATCACACAGCTAGTCACTGTGCTCATATCGAGTATTACAGCATGAATTCAAGCTTGATGTTGCTTTTGTATAAGAGGTCTATGATATAACAGTTGTATAACAGTTCTATAGATCCTGAAGAAACCACTTATACTGCTAGGCCACTGCTTGTTAGAGCCAAATAGATTTTCCTGCTCCAAATTGATTGTACATTACTCTTTAAGGTGTAGCAGGTTTTGCTTAATTTTTTTCCTTTACATTAATTAGTTTTTATATTTTAAATCATATGCATATATAAACGATATATCCTTGATGTTATTGATTGTTGTTATTGATGTTATTGACTGTACAGATGGTAGTGATATTTTCATGCACACGTTAACACATCCAGTGCAGTTTGCTTGGAACTCTGCTTGCCAAGTCAGATTACTGAACCAGAATTAATTGTTGTCTAAATATGCAGTCAAATAATTAAGATAGAAAGGCAAATTGTTACAGATTTCAGAAGAGACCATATTCCCAATAATTCCATCTGATTAGAGCTATTTGTTTTTCTCTTTACCATTGGAAGGATGCACATGAAGTGCAAAGTACGATTTTGATTCAGCCCTCAGTGTGGTTATTAGCCCAGGATCTTAACTAAGCTGCCTTTAGCTCCTTGTCTCTTCTGATACATTTACAGAGAGATAAGATAATCAAAAGTATCTGGTACAAAATATAGCACTTACTGAAAATACTGTATCCTTTTCCTGGTAAAGGTTGAGCCTTGTTTTGTGGTTTCATGCTGTCCTCAGCCGGCGCTCCCAAGGCAGCTGTTGCACCCGCTCCAGCAGCCGAGGCCCCTGCGGCTGCAGCACCTCCGACACCTCCTCCTCCTTCTGCTGCTACAGTGGGACCCATCCCAACCACCATGCCCCCAGTGCCACCTGTGCCAGCACAGCCTGCCACTTCCAAACCAGGTGAGTGGCACTGCATTCATCAACCATGCACTCACAGTCGAGAGTTCTTTTTGTTTTAATGAAACATGGAATGCAGCATGCTGACATGCTATAAATGTTTGTCAATTTGATAAAGTTTCAGACATCAAAGCCACTGCAGCCCCTGTTGCCCCTTCCACAGACGCCGGAGCAAAGGGAGCACGCTCAGAGCACAGGGTAAAGACCTACAGAGGGTTGCATTTATTACCAAGCATGAGCATCACATTTTTAAAGAGATGTACACAAAACAGAGGGATAATGTAAGAGCAAAAAGAATATAGACATGCCCTCTAAAATGCATTATATATGAGGAACTGTTCCTAAACAGTGGGTAATTCTGATATTTTGCATTCTTTTCATTCTGCAGGTTAAAATGAATCGTATGAGGCTGAGGATTGCTCAGAGGCTTAAAGAAGCTCAGACCACCTGTGCCATGTTGACAACTTTTAACGAGGTGGACATGAGGTCAGATTAGTCACCACTTTTTTCTATTTAAAATTTTTTTTTTATTTTATTATTGTGTCTAATTTCTCTAAAGGGACAGACCCCCGTTCTTTTTAGGAGTCATACATTGAGATCAGGTCAATAATAATGAGAAAGCAAAGTCTTGTAATGGTGGGGCAAAAGTCCTGTTTGTTTCCTAAACTTGATTAGAACCTCAGCAATGCTAACACAAATGGTTATAGATTGGAATCTGGCCTACAGGAAGAGCTTTTTGAAACCCGATGCCCATTTAAAGCCTGGAATGTAAATATTTGGTACTAATGTCAGTAAAAACAAAGATAAGATTTGGGTAAAACGTGCTTTATTAATTTAGAAGGAAACGTTAATGTCCTCAGACCCCCACCCTCACTTCAAAAGATGACACTTTGAGGATTTCTCCCAGGAGCAAATGGTGGTGTCGGCTTTCGGTTTCGCAGAGGTTTCGTACTCGCACAAATCTAGTTGGTATCGACGGAATGGAGCAAGACTCCGCAGGCCAGGGTTCGTACGGAGACGAAGTAGCACGGCCAGTCAGGGGCCTAAAGCATCTGCCCAGCTCTCCCTCGAGAGCAGCCCTCAGAGAGCAGACTGCCTGCAATGTTATGGGCTTTTATGACAAGCCAATAAGATTTGAAAGGTTTAGAAAGTGAAGATTTTTATCTCGTCTTCTCTCCTTTCTCGGAGAGTGTGTCTTGGGACGGTGCTAATTCCGTTAGCGGAGAAACCCTAGAGCTTAAGCGGAGTTGGAGACAGGAAAACAGACAATTAAAAAGCGCTGGGCAAGTGCACCATTTTTATCATACACGCAAAGCTTTGTCAATAAAATCCCTGATGTAGCACTTCAAGGTTGTTGTTTCTGGAAGAGATTTTGTTTTGCAGTCTGCAGCAACTATTCCAGCTGTGTATTAAAAGAATATTTCCCCCGGAACGTTTCTGTGAAATGTTTGCCACCATGCAATTTTTACAGTCAAATGAAAATTGGGTATCACTTTGAGTAAAGGACTACTGCTTATTTTTTTCTCTCTTTTTTTTTTCCCTGACCGCAGCAACATCTCACAGATGAGGAACGCCTACAAAGATGCTTTCCTCAAGAAGCACGGCATCAAACTAGGCTTCATGTCTGCTTTCGTTAAAGCAGCAGCCTACGCTTTGGTAGACCAGCCAGCCGTCAACGCAGGTACGTCCCTCCAACCCCAGCTAGTCGTGCTTTTAATGCCTCCACCTCACAAACGACTACTAGCAGGCATCTGTGGTTATTGAGGTTGTGTGTTCTGCGTCTAAGATCACGATTTATAGACTATTTTTCCCCTCGGCTTCCTTCAGAACCACAGAAACCTGACCTACAAAAACACTTAGATTTTATATTTAAGTATTGAGCCACAACCCAATGAAATGAAAGACACTAAAGCAGCAGCTGACTTTATTTTTCCATTTTCGTAAATATGGTATGTATGCGCGTGTTTTGGAAGCATAAATAAAATTTATATTAGAAATACATTCAAATACAGTCACTGTTACATGATTTATTCAGTTTGTCAGAGCTAATACATCCTATACCAGGTCCCAAGTGATTTATTTAATTTATTCATACATTTATTTATTTATTTGTTTGTTTGTTTACTGGTGTGTGCGCGTGTGTGTGTGTGAGAAAGTTTCATAAAGATCACAATTTGATCATAATGGGTTTTTTTTACGTCCCTAGTAATTGATGACGTAACCAAAGAGATTGTATACCGAGATTATGTGGACATCAGTGTGGCTGTAGCGACACCAAAGGTGATTTTTGGATCTATTTTTTCTCTCTCTCTCTCTCTCTCTCTCTCTCTCTCTCTCTCTCTCTCTCTCTCTCTCTTTAATAATTAGGTAAAATAGATAGCATTAGCACACTTTGCCACCTCTAATATTGTAAAGTGTCACGTGAATAAGTGCATTTAGTCAAAAAGTGTAATGTTACTCCTGTAAATGAGCGTGAACATGATGCATTTCTGCAGTAATGTATTATAACCACTTTAGTACAAATGAGACCCAGTTTGGTCTGAGACCTGCAGTGACTGACACACTGGGAGATAAAGTGCTCTCATGTGTTAGCAGTTTGCTAGCAGTGAATATAGAAATGTATTTATGTGTAAACTGGATTCTGATTCATCCATGTTTTCATTTCATCCTTGCAGGGATTAGTGGTGCCAGTAATCAGAGGTGTGGAAGAAATGAACTTTGCAGACATTGAAAAGACTATAAACGAGCTGGGAGAAAAGGTAAGAGCCATTTTTCCTCTTTGGAACAGACTGAAAATATGAATCATGATCTTTTTATACTTCTAGTATGGGTTGTATAATCCGACTAGCTGTTTACAGTGCACTGTGAGAATACAAACCGTTCTTAGACCCTGCTATGCTTTAAATGGAACAACAAACACAAACTCCACTTTTAGACAAATTTGTGAAATGACCTGATTAATCGGAGGGTTAAGCAGATGGTTAAAGTGGGAACCTCAGACCCACAGTATCTGAAAAACAAGTGGTTTATCCTTTGGTGGTGTTAGCTTTGCCCTTTAGAGTCCTAAAACGGTGCTTTAAATGTGTCACTTAAATACACAAAAATATATATATTGGGTCACAGGCACGTAAGAACGAGCTCGCAGTGGAGGATATGGATGGTGGCACGTTCACCATAAGTAACGGAGGAGTGTTCGGCTCACTCTTCGGCACACCCATCATCAACCCACCGCAGTCTGCCATTCTGGGCATGCACGGTATCTTTGACAGGCCAGTGGCTGTTAGTGGCAAGGTTAGTTATAAATTTGTTACATGTGACTTGTCGGTAAACGTACGTGTTTTTTGACTTTTCTTTGTCTTATAATGTCTCTGGTTTTCAGGTTGAGGTCAGACCCATGATGTACGTGGCTCTGACATACGACCATCGTTTGATTGATGGCAGAGAGGCAGTCACCTTCCTGCGTAAGATCAAGTCTGTGGTTGAGGACCCCAGGGTGCTCCTCTTGGATATGTGAGATGTCATAATGCACAGATTAATGGCTGAATTTCTCAGACTCCCACACAGTGGTTATTCCCCCCTCCCCCCCTCCAGAAAAAAAATCCTTACTGTGTGGTCAATGACTAAGGAAAGAAGCTTTTTGAATGTTAATTTACTCTACAATAATAAGAAGGTAAACTTTGAAATTGCATGGATTAGACAGGAGAAAGGCTGATTCTTGTACAGGTGTCTGTCGGCATCTTTTTTTTTTCTTTCCCCTTCAAGAAGGTGCTCATGCCATTCATAAGTGATTTTTTTGCCCATTGTTTAACTTGATATGTATTCAGTTAAATGTATAGGTTAATCAGAATATGTCCAAATAATAGTTTTCTGACTGGTATAAAAAGCACACAGTAGTACACAGCATCTCATGTTACACACAATGTGTTTTCAAGAGGTAGTGATCCACCAGCTGACCAGCAAACTGTTGTACTGTACTGTTCACAATGTCAGCATACCTTTTTCTTTTTAACACACACTTTGGTACATACTTGTGTTTACAGTATGGCCCTTAAACAACATCAAGATCAGTCAAACTCATCGGGGAAACTATTCTGTTTATGCCGTGTAAAGAAAGAACTATTTAAAGAGGAAAAAGCTTTTAAACAATAAATGGATGAAAATCACAGGTTTTTTTTTTTTTTTGTCGTGTTCTGGTGCTTATTCTCGTTCTAATATTTAATCTTAGACATCAACCAGTTATAGGTTAATAGCTGATAAACTGAAGTGACCATACTGACTAGAGAGAGTTAAGGATCGGCCACATTGCTGCTGCTGCTTCTTCTTCAGCTACTCTGATGATCAACTTTAAGCAGACATGCGTGCGGTTTAAGCAGATGCATGTGGGCGCTGGGGCTGCTAAACACTTGAATCTAAAAGGAAAAAAACTCAAAATTCATAAACCAATGTCTCATCTATGACTTCAGTGGCAAGACAGGATGTGGTAGTTGTGCTATTAGCTTGGGCACATGCTATGACTGAGGTAAAATAAGTGCTTCATTTTCAACTTTGTGCCAACTGCATGTATGGCACATTCACTTGACTGTGAACAAAGACTTTGCAAACTCACCCTCATTTGCATACGGTTATCAAGGAAACACAGGCACTTGGAGACATTGTTTTTTATTTTATTTTTTTTTTGCTTTGGTTAAAAATGTGGGTAGCTCATCCTGAGCATAAAAATGTTTCTTAATGCAGATAATTTGAGGCACAAATGTATGACACCACTGTCCAAAATATCATTAAAATCTGTACTGACAATTTGGATTGATATTACAGTGCTTGCTTGATTGATAGTCAGATGTAATGATGATATTGCATATCACTTGTACATCTGTCATACAGAAGTGCAGCAATGGTTTAATGCCTGAGATGTTGGTATATACTTACAATAAACCCAGTACATGTACTGTAGGGTCCTGGAATAAATTCCTTTGATAGCAACTGAAATGAGTGATTTTGTTTATAGTGTAGCACAATGTCAGAAAAGTTTAAAATGGGAAATGGTCTAAATTAATTGGATTTATGTGTATTTTCAGCAGTTCAGCTGTTGATGCATTGTTGGAGATAATCGTTTTCTACACCACCAGGGGGCAGCAAAGGCATTTCTTTCAGCTTTGACTACTCATAAATCACAGCTGTTAGGTCTTTAGAACCAGACACCCTGGATCCATTAACTGGCAAGTGTGTGCCAAGGAACAGAGTTAAAAAAGGGGTGGTACTTAATGTCACTAACACCTCCACCTCCAGAGCCCAGTCGATAGCCAGCATCATACTGAAGGAGCTGTGTATAAAAAAAAAAAAAGAAAGAAAAAACAAAGCTTTATTTACAAAGCTAGACAAATGTTTTCAGGTTCATTGTGTGCTTTAGATGTACCTCAGTGAGAAGAGAGGCAGCTGCAGTGCTCAGGTGATCTGGAATACGTAGTTGTGTGTGTGGATGCACACCTGTAGGATGACACTGCCACAGGGGCTAAGAGAAAAGGTAAAAAAAAAAAAAGTTTTTTTTTGCTAATCTCACAAACTAATGGTTCATTTAGGATGCATATTTGTCCACTAAAAGAACATTTACATGTACGATTCTGATTTCATGTATTTGAATACGAGGTGGTATCAAACAGTTTCGAGACTAGTTTTGCAACACACCAACAGATGGCAGCACAACTCTGCATGCACAGTCACAGGGAGCACTGATGTTCAAGTTAGTGTGCCAAAAGACATCATCCTGTGTACATGGGGAGCTGTGCAACTGGTGCTATTCTGACCACGTGTGTTACCACATCTGCGATTTCATCATGGGCAGCAAGTAAATAAATGACAATGCACCAGCATTGAGTTTTCCTCACACGTGAGTCTCTCGCCAGAAAAAAACATGATCTCACTTCCGCACCCACCCTATTCACCAGATTTGGCTCCTGCAGACTTCGCACTCATCCCGGAGATAAAGAACCAGCTCAAAGGTCACTTTTTGACATTATTGCAGAGATAAGGCACGTATATGAGAAGGTGCTTGACAAGCTTTGAAAAAAGACTTTCAGGAAATATATTTAAGAAGTGGCAGGAACACTGGGAGTGCTGTATTGCTGTGCGAGGGGACTATTTTGGAAATGATAGTGTGTAAACTTATTTAAATAATGTACTTTTTTGTTAACAGAGCTAGTCTCGAAACCTTTTTGCTATCACCCTTTATGACCCCGAGCTCCCCATAGAACTAGTGTTTTTAGTGTAATATAAATTTTGTATTATATTAGATTTAATATACAGAGATTTGAAGCTATATCTATATATGTGCTTACCATTCCAGTAAGAAGTTCAAACAATAAGGCTCCCAGACTCCACCAGTCGCACGCCTCTGTGATTTTGGATACTCCCCCAATCTCTGTTTCCAAAAAATTAAATACACAGTTACAACCTCTAAATCAAAGTAAAATGTTGCTGATGTGTTGTTTTTTTTTTTAAACACAGAATTGCTCTCTGATTTATTTATTTATTTAATTCCTTCATTCACATGTGAGAATTGGAATGTAATCAAGTAACAACTTGTGCTATTTTGTTTTCAATGTGCAATTATTACAAATACAACAGAAACTCTACAGTAAATAATGATACTACTAATGATACTATAATAACAACTGAATCATTTAAAACGTTGGACTAATATTTCCAACCAATACTCATAAATAACCATATTTATTACATTTTGAAAGATTAGAATGTTAGGCATGAATGCTTTAACTTGACCTTAACCTGTGTGTTTTGTCATTTTATTTGTTACAGTATTGTTTTGATAGTTACTCTGCAAAAACCAGTATATTCTGTATTAGTTATGGTAAGATTCACCTAATATCCCTAATAAATGCATTGGCATTTCTATGGCGATGCATCGTTTTTAACATATTTGTATCTGTAAAAAACAACAATTTATTTATATATAAATAGTAGTCAATGCACTGTACTTTTATTTCGAAAGTGACCCATAACTTGTGACTAATATTTTATATGTAGATTGATTTCTCCTCGCTAAACTCTTTCTTAAGCATGTTCTCGCATCACTGCTGCTACTGCTGTGAATATGACGTATCACAACACTACGAAGACTGAGTGGTGTCCAGAGAGTCACATAGAATACAGATTAACATGGCAGAGGTAGAGCTGCATCTTCCTGGAGACAGAAAAGGAAACCTCTGGTTTTATTTAATCTTTTTTTTTTGCACTACAAAGGCCTGTTTGTGAAAGAGCCATGCGTTACAAGTCAGAAGGCACTTTATGATTTGCTGTCTGTCTGAACCAAAAACATAAAGCTAATTATCTGTACCAGACTGAATTGCACTCACGTGATGGGATGAATTGCATCGCATTGGCAGAGGTGGCAAAAGTACACACGATTTAAAGGACTGGTAAAAGTACTGACTACACTTTTTTTACTTAAGTTATAGAAAAGAAGTATGAGCTCTAACATACCTAAGTAAAGCCATTAACACTATTGTCACACTGGTAACTGGATCTCACATCATTTTAATATTAGGGCTGTCAATCAAATCAAATATTTAATCGTGAATAATCCCATGATTCTCATGAGTTATCTAATGACATTTCTTATCTGTTCTAAATGTACCTTAAATGAATACATATTTACTGAGATTCGGGATGTTTTATTTATGTGTCTGTAAAGAGAGATGACAGAGTCGGCAGAGAGCGCCCCCTGTCTTTTATTTTCATTTTACAAAAGCACAGCTTTTTGTTCTTATGAGTTCTTATGATGTATTGCTCTTATCTGTACGATAAAAAAAAACAACAAAAAAAACAGAGTAATCTAAGTTTGTTTCTCCATTATGAGGAAAAAATGCCACGAAAAATGTGCTGGCGCGATTGTCGACCCCCAGAGGGTTAATTGTGTGCATCATGGTGGAATTTGGTGCTGATTTGAGACTTGGTGCATCAGTAAAAACAAATGTTTACTGATTAAAAATAATTTTTTAGGATATTTTTTATATCCGAGTAAAGAAAGGATGCCGTGAATAAACGTGTGTTGCGCTGAAAGGTTTTGATTTCACCTCATATATTTATTTATATTTTTTTATAAAAATGGTCGAAAAGAAATGCGCGCTTTGCAATGGCATGCAAATCGCAACAGCCTTACTTATGATGCATGTGCATATAATGTATAAATGGACTGAATTATCCATACTTTTTATACATTTGTCGGCATTAGGACTGACCCCTTGCAGCACTGGCAGACATGAACTGGTACATAACAGGTATTAGAATTTTCATACTGATTCGTCACTAATAATAAAGTTACAATTTCTTTATATGCATCCTCACCTGGTGCACAGTACATTTCATCCATAGCTTTGTGAATAATTTCCGTCTGAACCTCCGTCCACTGACCAAAGTAAGTCAGGCACACATTTCCTGTTTAGAATACATCTCATTATTTAGTTGTAAAAAGAACAAAGAAATACGAAGCTTATTTCAATATTAAGTATTTAAGAGCATGCAATAATATTATATAACTTTGTGTGGATGTTGGTGTTACTGTAGAGTCACACACTCACCCTTGCTATCAAGCAGGATGTTCCTGGGGTTGAGGTCCTGGCACATGATGCCTTGCTCATGAAGGCTCTCTAGAGCTAACAGGATCTGCGCTCCCCATATTCGCACGTCCTCTTCAGGAAGACCCCATCGACCAGGCTGTTGGTTCACGCTACCGCTCCTCGCTCTAAGCTGAGGCAAGTGACACCAGCCATCAACTTCTATAAGCTGCTCTTCCTGAGAAGCGTGAGGAGTAAAGAACGGATTCTGAATTTTATCTGAGCACAGTGGACTAAGGAGTTCCCAGGTTTCTTCTCCAACCTCCACAGACTCTCTTTCCCTGTCTTTACTTGTATTGTTCACCTGAGGAGCTGCTGTCATGATGTCTAAGGCGAAAGGTCTCACAAGTTTGCTTTCCACAGCAAACCGTGTTCCATTGCAGTGTTCTGTGCCTGGTTGGGAAATTCCTGAGCTTAAGCTAGTCATATACTGGTTCTCCAAATTACTTGTTTTTCTGTTGGTAATTTCATCTAGTTTTTGGTTCTGTGAGGATAAAGGCAGGGTGTTGGGAACGATCCGAACTTTCTGTGGAAGGATATTGACTGTGCTACACAGGGTTGGCTGTGTGGTATCAAATAAAGAGCTCAGTGTGAGCTGAGGTGCACAACTGATTCCAAGTTTGTCTGGATTTGACTTGGTTCCTGTTAAACACTGTTCCTGAGCTGGTACAGCAGTCCAGACTTTATCAAAATCCAAGCTCGAGTCTATCCTTTCGATGTGTACGTCATTTCCTAAAAGATCGGTCGTGACACTGAGAGGATCCCGAGTATCCACGATGACACAGGGACGAACAGGAAGTGGAAAACTTTCCTGAGATATAAGACGATCTCGCTGACCAATTGAATAGGAATCTGTCCTTATTGCATAAGAGTTATAGGATTGCTCTAGCTGGAATTCAGCTTTTTCCGACCGGGAAATCTGCAAGCATCCTGTTTCCTCACAGTATGAGTGTGTGCCATAACTGTCAAGCTGATGCTCAGTCTCATTCCAAAAAGAGAGTTCGTCCGTTTCCAGGCTTTCCAGTTTTTTACTCTTAGGAAATATGGATGTTCTCTGATGGTTCTCTCCATTAAGCTGGTATAGCTGAGTGAGAGCAGGTGAGGTGTAGCTGTTCTTTAGCTGGAACTTGTGCTGGCTGGGGGTGGAGCAGTCTGGATGTTCTCTCGCTACTTCACTTTTGATCCGGTGCAGTTTGGAGAAAAGCTTCCCACCTGAGCAAAATAATTCATGTTGCTTTAAGTCCTTGAAACATTTGTTTTGCATCTACTTGTTGTTCTAGACATATAAAGTATATGATGTTTCGTCTGAGCATCAGTTCAATACACTTCTAATGGCTAATATACTGTAATGCTATTGCTGTATTAGATATAAGCACTTATTTGTCCTTTGACCGTTATAAAACAAAATCCATAAAACTACAGAATTACTCACTTTAATATTATAATTCAATGAATGTAATGATTGGAATTATAAAATACATAGCATTGGTGAACAGACTTGACAAAAAAAGAGACATAAGCAGTAAATTTTATGCATGGTGTTGCTGCCCTATGAAATTCTATAAATGTAGTTTGATCAAATCTATGATTTTTATTTAATGGCATTTCATCTGGACATTCGTTATGTCATACCCTTTGTATTGAGTGTGTACAGTGCATAAAAATCCAATGTAACATCCAGATAAAAAAAAAGGATCACTGACAGAAACTTTACTGTGGATACTTCTGATTTGAATTACTTCAATTAAACCAGACAGATTTCACTTTTCACATTAATATCTGATCTGCAGATATCTGCAATTTAAATTAGATTGTATTTTAAATATAAAAAAAATCATTTCTTTTGTGTGTAATGTACTAAAGGAGAGCAAGTACTACAGAACCCCTGCGCTACATATTAGTTCTGTCAAATAAACTTAAAATGTGAACTCATATGTAAATTTCCCTCTGGGATATTAAAGTGCTCAATCAATCAATCAATCAATCAATCTATCTATCTATCTATCTATCTATCTATCTATCTATCTATCTATCAATCTATCTATCTATCTATCTATCTATCTATCTATCTATCTATCTATCTATCTATCTATCTAGGGTTTATTTCTATAGCGCTTTTAACAACAGGCATTGTCTCAAAGCAGCTTTGCAGAATTTCAAGTGGAAGATCAGGTGAAGATCAGGTGAAAAGAAGGAAAAGATCAGGTGAAGTGAAGGAGATAGAGAAGATCAGGTGGAGAGAAGGAGAAGTTCAGGTGAAGAGAAGGAGAAGATCAGGTGGAGAGAAGGAGAAGATCAGGTGGAGATAAGGAGAAGGAGAATATCAGGTGGAGAGAAGGAGAAGATCAGGTGAAGTAAAGGAGATGGAGAAGATCAGGTAGAGAGAAGGAGAAGGAGAAGATCAGGTAGAGAGAAGGAGAAGATCAGGTGGAGCTTACTTAATTTACAGTAAGACTTGAGTACAAATGTAGGTGTATATTTCAAAATTTTCAGTACTTCACAGACTCCTAGTAAATTAACACTCTGCTCTGTGTATTAAATTGTCTCTGGCTTGATGTGACACTTTTGTCCGCTCACCTTGAACATGTTCTAAATGCAGGAACACAGAGTCCTCGCTGACATAGTACCTAAGTAACTTAACCATAAACGGGACACCCTGAGGGATGATGGTGAAACGCTCTCGATTCTCCCAGCTGGACTTGGGTAGGCTCTGCAGGACAGGAGGAAGTATCCAGGTATTTAGAATTATATATATGTACAGTACAAAGCTATAAAAAAAATTGTTTAACAATTAATATAAAGAACTAAAACACATGAGAAATACATTCATTTCATGAAAGTTGTTCATTAAACATATTTTGATATTTTAATCATTATTAATTCTGCTTGGTCAGAAGGTATTGATTCTTTTTCTATAACAGCAATAGATCTTGTTGCAAGGAAACTCTCAGGTATATAAATACATAATCTTAATAGTAACACAGGGATTTATATGACAGAAAGGGGAAAGTCTTCAGATTTCACATGGCAACATATTGCTGCTATGACAATAGCAAATACCTTGCTTATAGTTCCACAACAGTGAACATCACTACACACAGAAACATAAGCATAATGTGTCTTTAATTAATTATTTTAAAACACTTTAGGATCAGGAGGACAACAGACTGTTTTCCTATAAAAAAACTTGTCCCATTATGTTTTATGGCATGCTTGTATACACCATGTCTGCTTACTCTGCCTACTTCCGAAATCTTGTTCCTGGTTTTAGAAACATGAGCTGGTTTGGAGTAAGGTGCACTTGTGCTTTTAACTGGATCAATGATGGCTTAATGAGCCAAGACAAGAACTGAGAGTTTTTCCCCCACTGATATAAGCGTTTTAGCGAGACAGCTATTCTGCTTGTAGGCTATTGTAGTTATAGCATCAGGATATGGCAGGAGACCTACCTTAATCACAAATGTCTCCTTACTTATCAGGTTTTGCACAGTCAAAACCTACAAACACAAGCACAAATGAGCATCTGGAGTGCGATTCATTGGTACATGATGGAGTATATGACACAACATAGAAACATCGTAGCTGATCCTGATACTGTTCATGCCCTTTTCTTCCACTTCATCAGTTCATTTTTGTTGTGCTATGATTAAACAGAACGTGTGAGCAGAACAGCGCAAATTGCCTTACACAATGTATAAAAAATTATTTTTGATATTAAAAAACAGCGGTTTTTTTTGTAGTGTTTCGTTGGGTTCATATGGGTTTATACTGTATATGTTTGCTGGCTAAAGCTAGCACAGTACAGCTGATCACCTCAGCATGAAGCAGGATTTTAGCATGTTTTAGCTTCTGAATATTGCACATCAACCACATAAAAAATAGAGAAAATGCAAATCTCATTTTATCATCTTTGGTCATGTAACATTAAAGAAAATATATTCATTAATTAAAATGTTACATATTTTGGGATTAGCCAGTTACATGCTGTAGCTCATATACAGTATAATATATTATGGGTTTGAACTCTAACCTTGAAAATCTGTTCTTTGTATCTATACTTGACTGGATTTATTAGTTGTAATAAAATATATGATTAATACTTGTTCATGCATTTCATGCTGGTAATGACTCAAGCAGCTCAGTTTTGGTTTAAAATTCAGTTGTTAAAATTAGCATTCGTAAACTGTACTGAGAAAAAACAGAACAGAACCCTGTTTCACACCTGTTTTACTTCTGCTTTCATCATACAGCCCATGTAGAACATTGTTAGAAAAAAATAACGTTTCATGGGTTTCACTCCACACCACAAATTTGCCAGGTGTTTTACTCACACAGCACACTATGACTAACACTTAAGTTCTTACCTTATCAATAATCCCCACCACTTTACACATCTCCAGGTCCTCCACAGGCGAGCTCAGATGTCTGATAGACCTGAATCTCAGGCTGCTGTAACCCTGCTGACCAGAAATAGAGCCATCAGTGA